>NC_091247.1:203189537-203490277 GCF_042477335.2 Ovis canadensis
ACATGGACCCACACAAAACTCAGTAGGACAAAGGAACTAGGGGGAAAAACAGGAGTATTAGTAGGACTGGACCTGCCCTTGGTGGGTGGGGAATTGATGCAGGAGTTTGATCCCTACATAAGGGCAATTGTCTGAGTCAGAGGAGAAACATTTAAGGCTGAGAGTGAAACAACTGATCTGTGGCAGCCTAAATGGAATGACAATCAGACTGTCCTTGCCACAGCCATACATAATTATTATTTGCCTGATTTTGTAATTGCCATTGATATGGGGTTCATCTTTGGTTTCTTTTTTTTTTTTTTACCCTCCCTTAAAGCCATAACAAATCACTTGTGGAATATTCGTTCCTGACCAGAGATCAAACCTGGAACCTTTGGAGTGGGAGCACTGACTCCAAGACTCTAGACTCCCAGAGGACTAACCCTAGAGAGTGTCCTGGAGGACTCACAAAAAGGAAACCACTTGAATACAAGACCCAGCATCACATAACCACCAGTAGCACTGTGCAGGATGCCTCATCTAAACAATAAACAAAACAAAAATACAAACCAAATCATCAGCAGACAGGAGTACCATCTCACAGCCTTGCCCATCAGAGGAAAAACAAACAAACAAAAACTCAGCACAAATCTCACCCTATACAAAGCTTACACAAACCACTGGACCAATCTTTGGAGGACAGAAATCTAAAGGAAGAAAGATTCAACCTTCTTCAAGGAAAGAATTCAACTTTCATTGAAGCCTGGTAAAAGGAGACCTCAAACACAATAACTTAAAAAAAAAAAAAAAAACACCAAAAACTGAAAAGGCAGAGAAATACTGTGCAAAAAAAGGAGAAAACTAGAAACACAGAAGTCCAAATAAGTGAAGAGGAAATAGGAAAATTACCTATAAGAGAATTCAAAATAATGATAGTAAAGATGATCAAAAACCTTGAAAACAAAATGAAGAAAATACAAGAATCAGTTAACAAAGACCTAGAAGAATGAAAGAATAAGCATACAGAGGCAAACAACACAATTACTGAAATTAAAAATATTCTAGTAGCAATCAGTAGCAGAATATCTGAAGCAGAAGAGTTAATCAGTGAGCTGGAAGATAAAATGTTGGAAATAACTTCTGAAGAGCAGAATAAAGTAAAAAGAATGAAAAAAGCTGAGGACAGTCTCAAAGACCTCTGGGACCATATCAAATGCACCAATATTTGAATTATAGGGGTCCCAGAAGAAGAAGAGAAAGAAAGCATATGAGAAAATTTTTGAAGAGATTATAGTTTAAAATTTCCCCAACATGGAAAAAATAGCCAATGAAGTCCAAGAAGCACAAAGAGTCCCATACAGAATAAACCCAAGGAGAAACATGACAAGACATATACTAATCAAACTAACAAAGACTAAACACAAAGAAATAATATTAAAAGCAGCAAGGGAGAAGCAACAAGTAACACACAAGGGAAAACCCATATGCTTAACAGCTGATCTTTCAGCAGAAACTCTGCAGCCAGAAGGGAATGGCAGGGTATATTTAAAGTACTGAAAGAGAAAAATCTACAACCAGTATTACTGTAGCTGACAAGGTTCTCATCAGAATTGATGTAGAAATTCAAAGTTTTTCAGACAAGCAAAAGTTAAGAGAATTCAATACCACCAAACCAGCTTTACAACAAATGTTAAACAGACTTCTATAGTCATGAAATACAGAAATAGAAAAAAGATATACAAAATCAACTCCAAACAATTAGAAAATGGCAATAGGAACATATATATGAATAATTACTTTAAATGTAAATGATTAAATGCTCCAACCAAAAGAAACAGACTGGCTGAATAGATATAAAATCAAGACCCATATATATGCTGTCTACAAGATACTCACTTCAGACCTCAAGACACATATAGACTGAAAGTGAGAGGATGGAAAAACATATTTCATGCAAATAGGAAGCAAAAGAAACCTGGAGTAGTAATTCTCATATCAGACCCAAAAGACCTTAAAATAAAGAAGATTACAAGAGATAAAGAAGGACACTACATAATGATCAAGGGATCAATCCAAGAGGAAGGCATAAGAATTGTAAATATCTATGCACCCAAATCAGATGACCATTATATCTACTACTGCGAGCAGGAATCTCTCAGAAGAAATGGAGTAGCCATCATGGTCAACAAAAGAGTCTGAAATGCAGTACTTGGATGCAATCTCAAAAACGACAGAATGATCTCTGTTCATTTCCAAGGCAAACCATTCAATATCACGGTAATCCAAGTCTATGCCCCAACCAGTAATGCTGAAGAAGCTGAAGTTGAACGGTTCTATAAAGACCTACAAGACCTTTTAGAACTAACACCCCAAAGAGATGTCCTTTTCATTATAGGGGACTGGAATGCAAAAGTAGAAAGTCAAGAAACACCTGGAGTAACAGGCAAATTTGGCCTTGGAATGCGGAATGAAGCAGGGCAAAGACTAATGGAGTTTTGCCAAGAAAATGCACTGGTCATAGCAAACACCCTCTTCCAACAACACAAGAGAAGACTCTACACATGGACATCACCAGATGGTCAACACCAAAATCAGATTGATTATATTCTTTGCAGCCAAAGATGGAGAAACTCTAACACAGTCAACGAGAACAAGACCGGGAGCTGACTGTGGCTCATATCATGAACTCCTTATTACCAAATTCAGATTCAAATTGAAGAAAGTAGGGAAAACCACTAGACCATTCAGGTATGACCTAAATCAAATCCCTTATGATTATACAGTGGAAATGAGAAATAGATTTAAGGGACTAGATCTGATAGATAGAGTTCCTGATGAACTATGAACAGAGGTTTGTGACATTGTACAGGAGACAGGGATCAAGACCACACCCAAGGAAAAGAAATGCAAAAAAGCAAAATGGCTGTCTGAGGAGGCCTTACAAATAGCTGTGAAAAGAAGAGAAGCAAAAAGCAAAGGAGAAAAGGAAAGATATAAGCATCTGAATGCAGAGTTCCAAAGAATAGCAAGGAGAGATAAGAAAGCCTTCTTCAGCGATCAATGCAAAGAAATAGAGGAAAACAACAGAATGGGAAAGACTAGAGATCTCTTCAAGAAAATTAGAGATACTGAGGGAACATTTCATGCAAAGATGGGCTCGATAAATGACAGAAATGGTCTGGACCTAACAGAAGCAGAAGATATTAAGAAGAGGTGGCAAGAATACACAGAGAACTGTACAAAAAAGATCTTCATGACCCAGATAATCATGATGGTGTGATCACTCACCTAGAGCCAGACATCCTGGAATGTGAAGTGGGCCTTAGAAAGCATCACTATGAACAAAGCTAGTGGAGGTGATGGAATTCCAGTTGAGCTATTTCAAATCCTGAAGATGATGCTGTGAAAGTGCTGCACTCAATATGCCAGCAAATTTGGAAAACTCAGCAGTGGCCACAGGACTGGAAAAGGTCTGTTTTCATTCCAATCCCAAAGAAAGGCAATGCAAAAGAATGCTCAAACTACCACACAATTGTACTCATCTCGCATGCTAGTAAAGTAATGCTCAAAATTCTCCAAGTTCAGCAATACGTGAACCATGAACTTTCTGATGTTCAAGCTGGTTTTAGAAAAGACAGAGGAACTAGAGATCAATTTGCCAACATCCACTGGATCATGGAAAAAGCAAGAGAGTTCCAGAAAAACATCTATTTCTGCTTTATTGACTATGCCAAAACCTTTGACTGTGTGGATCACGATATACTGTGGAAAATTCTTCAAGAGATGGGAATACCAGACCACCTGACATGCCTCTTGAGAAATCTGTATGCAGGTCAAGAAGCAACAGTTAGAACTGGACATGGAACAACAGACTGGTTCCAAATAGGAAGAGGAGTATGTCAAGGCTGTATATTGTCACCTTGCTTATTTAAATTCTATGCAGAGTACATCGTGAGAAATGCTGGACTGGAAGAAACAAAAGCTGGAATCAAGATTGCCAGGAGAAAAATCAGTAACCTCAGATATGCAGATATGACACCACCTTTATGGCAGAAAGTGAAGAGGAACTCAAAAGCCTCTTGATGAAAGTGAAAGAGGAGAGTGAAAAGGTTGGCTTAAAGCTGAACATTTAGAAAACAAAGATCATGGCATCCCGTCCCATCACTTCATGGGAAATAGATGGGGAAACAGTGGAAACAGTGTCAGACTTTATTTTGGGGGGCTCCAAAATCACTGCAGATGGTGACTGCAGCCATGAAATTAAAAGACACTTACTCCTTGGAAGAAATGTTGTGACCAACCTAGATAGCATATTCAAAAGCAAGAGACATTACTTTGCCAACAAAGGTCCATCCAGTCAAGGCTCTGGTTTTTCCTGTGGTCATGTATGGATGTGAGAGTTGGACTATAAAGAAAGCTGAGCACTGAAGAACTGACGCTTTTGAACTGTGGTGTTGGAGAAGACTCTTGAAAATCCCTTGGACTGCAAAGAGATCCAACCAATCCATTCTGAAGGAGATCAGCCCTGGGATTTCTTTGGAAGGAATGATGCTAAAGCTGAAACTCCAGTACTTTGGCCACCTGATGTGAAGAGTTGACTCACTGGGAAAGACTCTGATGCTGGGAGGGATTGGGGGCAGGAGAAGAAGGGGATGACAGAGGATGAGATGGCTGGATGGCATCACTGACTCGATGGACGTTAGTCTCAGTGAACTCTTGGAGCTGGTGATGGACAGGGAGGCCTGGCGTGCTGTGATTCATGGGGTCGCAAAGAGTTGGACACGACTGAGTGACTGAAATGATACTGATTCCTATTACCTATTTCTTACAGTCTTTAAGGTTTTCAACCTTTTCGGTTACGACTGAGAAGGCTACACCAGTGTCTATGAGAAATTTTATCAAGTGGTCCGCCATTTCAATGACCACCTGAGGTCTGGCATTAGTTATGTATGTGGCGTCTCTAAGGCAGAGCCATTAGGCATTGGGCCCCATCAGTCTTTAGATTCTGAAACCATCAAAGGCAGAGGGGCCCCTGGCACACTGGCATCTGGGCTATTCCCTCTGCCAATGACCTGGCTGTTTGCAAAGGAAGTATCAATCACAATCTTTACTCCAGTGTCGCTTCTGTCTACACAGGGCACCCCAATTTTGCCTGGGTACCCATGGGCCTTGTGGTGTACCATGGCCAAACTGGTCCAGAAAGCCTGGCCTCTTTGGTGGTCTTTGAGTGGACAAAGACTATGTCATCATCTGGGTTTTTTGTTTTTCTCTCTGTGTTCATTCCACCTTTTTGGCCATATCCCTATTATTGAAAACCAAATAAACCAATTGTAACAAGTCATTCATAGGGATCTGAGGACCATCAGTAGTTGTTTGAATTTTGGGTCTGATGGCTGGAGCAGACTGCACTGTGAAATGTATGCTTAAAAGGGTCTGTCCCTTGGCTAAGGAGGGATCCACAATTTGTATACTTTTTAAAAGCCTTTATATGTGCAAAGAGCACATGCTAGGGACCATTAACTTACCGAGCTCACTGGGCAGGATGTGGCTCTCATGCCACCGTTGTCTGAATGTTTTGGGACATGTCCCATGCTTCTGTTGCATGGTTTTGTTGCTAATCAGGCCTGCTAGGCTTTGTGGTTAAGCAAAGCCATTTTCTTAAGTGATCATTAGTCTATTGAATATAGCTTTAAAGATATGTGTATAGCTATAAGAATATAGCAATATGTTTTTGCTTGCAGTCTCCTAGTGAGATTAACTATTTAATCACCCATTTTGTCCTTTTACTCTGTCCCTAGTAATATACATAGGAGCAAATGTAACAAAAGATGGAATCTTTACAGAGAAAGCAGTTAGTACTGAAGAATGTAAAACAGCACATAGTAACTGGGCCTTTATCACTGTCATGGATGTAAACATTCAGTATCTTAAAGATAGCAGTCCTCCTCGAATTAAACTATTGAGTGAGTGTGATGCTTATTTAAAATCTCAACATATTCTTTCATGAAACTTGATAAGCTCTTCTATATATCATTGGGATGGGCAAGGGAACAAGATTGGCTAATATAATTTCAAAAGTAAGAGCTGTATAAGAAAAACTTAACCTTCTAGGTCTCCAGAATCATTATACATAACAGGAACTTAAAAGATATGCTATTTGAACAGGGTTTAACAAATAAGACAATGGACAGGGAGGCCTGGGGTGCTGCGGCCCATGGGGTCTCAAAGAGCTGGACACGACTAAGGGACTGAACGGACCTGACGTGCATATAGAGGGCTTCCTCGGTGGCACTAGTAGTAAAGAACTGGCCTGCCAATGCAAGAGGCATAAGAGACCTGGGTTGGGAAGATCCCATGGAGGAGGGCATGGCAATCCACTCCAGTGTTCTTGCCTGGAGAAACCCCATGGACAGAGGAGCCTGGTGGGCTATAGTCCATGGGGTTGCAGAGTTGGACAGAACTGAAGTGGTTGAGCACATGCACATGTGCATAAATAATGTAGTGGCATTACAAATCCATTTACTTTTAATATGTCTTTATACTTACAGTGCATTTCTTGTCGATAACATACACTGTGTCTTGTTTTCTGATTCACTCAGATAACCTGTCTTTTAATGGATGTATTTAGATCACTGGGCTTCCCTTGTGGCTCAGCTGGTAAAGAATCTGCCTGCAATGCAGGAGACCTGGATTTGATCCCTGGTTGGGAAGATCCCCTGGAGAAGGGAAAGGCTACCCACTCTAGTATTCTGGCCTGGAGAATTGCATGGACTAGTCAGTCCATGGGGTTGCAGGAGTTGGACATGACTGAGTGACTTTCATTAGATCATTGATATTCTGTGTAATTATTGACATAGTTGGGTTTATCTACCATGTTTCTTGGTGTTTTCTTTCTGTTGTCCTTGTGCTTTGTTCTTATTTTTGTTTTATTCTCCTTTTCTTCTTTTTGTGGTTTGTGGCATTAAATTTTAAGAGAAAAATTTCAACTCTTTTATAGCTATTTTAGTAAATTACTGAAAGGAATTTGCTTTCTGATTTGTCTTTTCCTCCAAGTTTTCAAATGCAGAAAATAATTATGGTGGTGGCTGACAATGGTGAGTGAGGTAAAAAGCAGTGAAATCATTAAATATGAATTCCCTTTTCCCTGCATTTGCCTCAGTGCCTAGCATGTTAAAATAGTGAAAGCAATTTTGATGATAATGACAATAAATCATGTGAAATAATCATTATGCATTCTATAAAATTAAGAAAGTATAAATATTTAAATGACAAAAATAAGGCACCTTATTTTTCATTTCCTGTACTTATTACCTGTTTTTAACTTGTTAACATTTTGTGATGTTAAATGGGGCTTACTATCTATATAACCTAGTGCTTTAAAGTCCCCCATTTCAGTTTGTTTTCAATGATTAATAATGCTTGTTTATAATTTTGCCTCATTTCAGTGATACTAACTTAAGAATATAGCTCTACTTACACTAAATTCTAAAGAACTGCCAAAAGAAATACCACAGAGGAAAAGTTACAATGGTATCACAAATTTAGATTCCTTATCTCAGTCCTTTATTTGTTCCTGGAATTAAACTTACCTTAAAATAACATATATTTTAATTAACATATATTTTAATTATCTGGGTAGGATTAATATGTTAACTTACTACAAGTGTGTATTTAAATTCATCATTTTCATATCCTTTCATTTTCCCTGTGCCTTTCAAATTCCTGCGAAGTTCCTCTGGAGGGCAGTATTATCATAACTAATACAATTAGCTCCAGCTGGCTGTGGCAGGGAACCACTGTATCTTGGCTGCTTTTTGCTTACCTATTTCAGACCTTTATGTTCAGCATGACTTTAACTTTTTCACTTCCTTAAGGGAAAACAGAACAAAATAACTCTTCCATCTATTTCTTTCGAAGATTATAGACGTTATCCCCAGTCACATTATATCCTATTCAAAAGCAAACACAATTTCTGCTCTCGTTATTACTTCTTGATAAAACACCCTGGAAAGTGAATGAGGTGCTAGTATGAAGTGTGAGTGCTGCATGGGAATTTTTTTCTAACTGCTTTAATAAAATATAAATAGGAGTCTGCATGTGTGCATGTGTTCTCAGTCACTTCAGTCGTGTCCAACTCATTGTGACCCTAAAGACTGTAGCCCTCCAGGCTCCTTGTCCATGGGGACTCTCCAGGCAAAAATACTGGAGTAGGTTGCCATGTCCTCCTCCATGGGATCTTCCCGACCCAGGGATAAAACCTCGGTCTTCTGCATTGCCCGTGGATTCTTTATCACTAGTGCCACCTGTGAAGCCCAGGAGTTTGAGTAGCAGTATATAAATCAGCTAAGTGTAAGGTCTCATCCAAATTTAATTTTCTTTCACATAATCTTTTGCTCACTCAATGAGAATTCAAGGTAAAACGAAATTAAAAAAAAAAAAAAACTCTTTAGAGGTCAAAGTCATTTTCATGTTTTTATGTCTGTAGAGAATACATGTTATTTTAGGAAGATGAAGCCACTCAGAAAGTGGTATTTGAGGACTATAAGCTTGATAATCAGTTCATTAAATAATTTATGTGATCCCACTCAGAATTCTAATTGAAAAGGAATGCATTTCATTGAAAGTCAATTGAGATAATTACTTATATAAATAACACTGAGTCACTGAATTATTTGTACTATTCTCTTTTTAAAAAAATATATTTGAATACTTTGTTTTTGAATCTTTATCATTTGTTGCCTAAATTAAAAAAGTTGTTTGAAAATTTCATAAGTTTCTAAATTACAATCAGAAGTTAAATATTATCTTCTAGATAATGAAAGTTTTCAGAAATACTTTCGTTTTAATGATGTATTATATAGAAATGTAGCAACTATAAATTTGATGTTAAGAAACAAAGTAATGCATATAGAAAGTAATTTTATTTTTATTTGCTCTGTCTATTTTTTTAGATTCTATTTTGTGCTTTTAAGATGCTTAGTTAGCAATTTATTGGTTGTCTGGTTTAATAGAATGGTTAAAAACAAAAAGAAAAGAAGAAGGAAATTCAAATTCTGTTCAGATAGAATCTCCTGGCTAGTACATGATATTAATTTTACATACATAATATTGTTTTAAATCAAAGTTTTAGAATGTGATGATAATAGTGAGCCATTATTAAGGTCCACCCAACTGCCCTCCATACTTCTAGATAACATTTCTCTTCCTTTTGGAGTTATCTCCACTCTCCACTTGTATCATGTATTCCTGGTGGAAGTTTGGCATCTTCGTAACCCACCCACCTGTCTGGGCATAGTAGGGGTGAGCATAGGCCCTAAGCTGAGCAAGTCCATCCCAGGGTCTAGAAAGTAATTGGGGAAAAAAACTTTATTAATTTTCAAAAAATGTATATTTTACTTGAGTATATTCCACATCAATTAGTATTCATTTCTAAAGTATAGGAAAATATTGATATTTTGATATTTAACAGGGGGGTTTCCTCGGTGACTCAGTGGTAAAGAATCACCAGCAATGCAGGACACTCAGGAGACCAGGGTTCCATCCCTGGGTTGGGAAGATCCCCTGGAGGAGGGCATGGCAACCCACTCCAGTATTCTTGTCTGGAGAATCCCGTGAACAGAAGAGCCCTACGGAGTTGGGCCACAGAGTTGGACATGGCTGAAGTGACTTAGCAAGCATGCACACACTCTATCTGAAGCAAATCATTGCATTTTGATGACATTGATGACATGTAAATTTTTTTCCTTCAAAGAAAATAATCTTTTTCTTGTTCTCAGCAGATTGTTCAGTTGTATTGATCAGTGGCAAATCTCATTGTGAGCACTTACTCTAAGACAGTAGCATAAGGGGGTGGGCTCTAGGAGCAAATGGACTCTGCTTCCTACCTTTTTGTAGTATTGTACTTTTAGCAGAAAGTCATCCTACATAGTGTAAAAATTTTCCAGAGCCTCTTGTTAAGAATTCATGTAATTTTTGCATTGTACTTATCTAGTTCCATGTCCAAACTACTGTGTGATGGTTATCCCCAACCTCAGTACTCTTGAATTCCACTGCCAAAGTCATATTTGAGAAGCAAGAGACGGAAAATGCACTTATAATTAAATATAAGTTCAGATCTTAAGTATATTGCTTACTGGTATTGGCCTTGTACAATTTATTTAATTTCTCTAAACCTCAATTACTCCTTGTAACATGGAAATCATATTTGACTGAACCAAATGAAACTGCTGTTTATGCAGGTTAGAAACAGTGGAGTACTGAAGATTTCTTCTGATTCAGACTAAAATAGCCTTGCCTTCCCACATATACATAAATTAATTAATTGTATGCAAAGCTCTCAATAAAGTGCTTAACTTGAAGTAATTTTAATTATGCTAGGAAAATTGTTCAGAGCTATATACTAACAATGTAAACAAAACACTCTATTACAAATAAACATACCCTCTATGTGATACATGAGAAGTCTATACAATTAGAAATCATAGTTACATTTTTAACCACTTATTAGCTATGAGAGTAAACATTAATATCATTATTTTTAAGTAACTAATTCATGTGAATGTTAAAATGATCATATATATGAGCATGTCTGTCATGTATTTACTCAGTAAAGAAAAAGTAGTAAATAGGTATTATTTAGAAACAGTACAAACAAATATGTCAGGTGCTTTTCTAGATGTCAGGAATACAGCAAATAATAAGATAAAATCCATTATCTCTGGAGGAATACATGCTAGTGAGGGGAGACTCATAATAAGCAGGCAGATATATTTAAAAAACCACATAATTACATATAAAGATGTGAAATAAAAATTAAAATCTTAAAGTACCTAATCTTAGTAGATACTTCATGTAGATTTTTAAAATTCAAATTTTCTTTAATCATTATATATTCATACCATTAAATCATTGCCCATCATTCCTTTTCTTTGTATCTTAATATATGTGAGTCCATATATTTGGAGAATTAAAACAATTCTGAATTACTAGCTTCTTTGGATAGCAAACATCCTGTGGAAAAGCCTCTTCCCTCTTTTTCTCCATTAATGCATCAGCAGTAATACTTAGCTCTGGTTAAAGGGTGATAGCATCATAAAATTTTAAGGCTAACTCTAATCTAGGTTAAGAAATACGGTAATTGTTATCAAGGTATCTGACTTCTATTTCCCTAAATAACCAGGCTTCCTAAATGAAACATTTTTATTTCACTTTCTCTTTTAATAGCTGCCTCCCCTTGGAATCTTTTATCATTTTATTGCATTTGAAGCGCTTTCTTTTTTTGGGGGGAAAAAAAGAGAGAACTATTTGAACTTTACAAACAGATATAAATGGAAAGAAAGAAGAGGAAGGTCAGATTTTGGGTCTGCTAACCTTGGCAACGTCCTTTGAAAGTAGTCCCCGGGTAGCTTTAACTTCTGTCAGTGCACGTGAGCCTGAGATCACCCCCGGGCCCAGCCTGCTTGGCACACTGACAGAGGTCACATTTTCACACAAATGAACAATTTCCCTGATAAAGTGAAACTGGTACTTAAGCACAAGCTCTAATGAGCAGCCCCCGTCTTTAGCTCCCACTTTAAAGTATCCCCAAGGTTCCCAGTACAATTTCATTTGACCTTTAGCTAAAGACTGTATTTTACTAGACCACCAATTCCCCCTGATCCCTGGAGTGTCTGCCTGTGTCAGCATTTATGAGAAACCCACTCTGCACACAAGGCGGGTGTTCTCACCCCTCTTTAAGGACAGCTCACCAGACCTCTTTATCGCCTCCCTCTGATCTCCTCTCTCTCTTTTCTTGGGATGATGGCAATGTTCACACTATTTCTTCAGCTTCTACAAACGTGAATTGATGTGTTTTGAATTGATATATTTGACCTGGGAGCAAACCATGATTATGAATTGTCTAAAGTGCTATTATTTTTTGGGCAAACTTAAGGTGGCTCCAATAGTAAGGAATCCACCTGCTAATGCAGGGGACACAAGAGATTTTCAGTCACTGGGTCAAGAAGATCCCCTGGAGGAGGAAACAGCAACCCACCCTAGTATTCTTGCCTGGAAAACAATCCATGGACAGAAGAGTCTGGTGGGCTGCAGTCTATGGGGTCACAAAGAGTTGGACATGACAGAGTGCGCATGCACACACACATACACACAAATATGTGTTAATTTTCTTAACATTATAGTGAGCACAGAGTCATTGCACTATAAGAGCCTCAAAGCATTTGCAAAACTCCTGTTTCCCTATTTTATTTCATAATTAGGGTTGTATGACAGAGTTAGTAATTGGTCATATGGATTTGTTTGGTGTTAGTAACTGGCTCTAATCATAAAATATTGTTATTACTAAAAAAGACATCCTTTCTGAATCTCAGTTCAGTTCAGTTCAGTTCATTTCAGTTCAGTCGCTCAGTTGTGTCTGACTCTTTGCAACTCCATGAATTGTAGCATGCCAGGCCTCCCTGTCCATCACCAACTCCCGGAGTTCAACCAAACTCACTTCCATCGAGTCGGTGATGCCATCCAGCCATCTCATCCTCTGTTGTCCCCTTCTCCTCCTGCCCCCAATCCCTCCCAGATTCAGAGTCTTTTCCAGTGAGTCAACTCTTTGCATGAGGTAGCAAAAGTACTGGAGTTTCAGCTTTAGCATCAGTCCTTCCAAAGAAATCCCAGGGCTGATCTGCTTTAGAATGGACTGGTTGGATCTCCTTTCAGTCCAAGGGACTCTCAAGCGTCTTCTCCAACACCACAGCTCAAAACAATCAATTCTTTGGTGCTCAGCTTTCTTCACAGTCCAAATCTCACATCCATACATGACTACTGGAAAAACCATAGCCTTGACTAGATGGAATTTTGTTGGCAAAGTAATGTCTGTGCTTTTGAATATGCTATCTAGGTTGGTCAAAACTTTTCTTCCAAGGAGTAAGCGTCTTTTAATTTCATGGTTGCAATAATCATCTGCAGTGATTTTGGAGGCCCCCAAAAAAAGTTTGACACTGTTTCCACTGTTTCCCCATCTATTTCCCATGAAGTGATGGGACCAGATGCCATTATCTTCATTTTCCGAATGTTGAGCTTTAAGCCAACTTTTTCACTCTCCTCTTTCACTGTCATCAAGAGGCTTTTTAGTTCCTCTTCACTTTCTGCTGATATACAAATAATATCTTAGAGATTGCTAGGAGCAAACACTTATTCACCACTAATTATATTGCATATATGGTTGGATAGCGTCACCAACTCAATGGACATGAACTTGGGCAAACTTTGGGAGATAGTGAGCAACAGGGAGGCCTGGTGTGCTGTAGTCCATGGGATCACAAAGAGTTGGGCACAACTGAGCAACTGAACAACAATATATCTGCATAAGAGGGTAGAATTTCCATTCTGCTTTCACGAGGGAAAAGCTTAGACAGGACACCTTCATCTTTTCCATACTTTCTTACTCCTTCCTGCCAAGGAGAGGCCAGTGACTTATTAATTCAGTACCCTGTGGGTCCTGAAGTGATATTGTGATTTGCTTTTCTTGTCATATGATAACCATGATAGGTTGGGTTTTGTCCATATAAGGGTGAAGGCTCCAGTTTGGTAGAGTAAGTGAATTCTAGAATGAAATATTAGGAAGCATATTGTAATCCTACATGAGAGCTATGTACACTGATTCAGTTTTTCTCTAGAAAACTCTATCTTGATCTTCATCTCTGTCATTCATGTGTATATATTTCAATCAGTTACAAATGTGTCGACAAAAGTAAAGATGGTATTTGCTGTAACAAATACACCTTTTAATCTGTAAACATGATACATGTTACTACAATCAACTTCTTAAAAATTATTGGAGTATAGTTGATAATACAATGTTATGTTAGTTTCAGGTATACTGCAAAGTGATTCAGTTAAACATATATATATATATATATATATATATATATATATATATATATATATGTATGTATGTATGTATATGGTACCACTTTTTAGATTCTTTTCTCATTTAGGCCATTAAAGAGTACTGAGTAGATTTCCCTGTGCTATACAGCAGGTTCTTATTAGTTATCTATTTTATATATAGAAGTGTGTATATGTCAATCCCAATCTCCCAATTTATCCCTTACATTTATCCCCTAGTAACCATAAGTTTATTTTCTGAATCTGTGACCCTACTTCTGTTTTGTAAATAAGTTCATTTGTACTCATTTTAGATTCCGCATATAAGCAATATCATATGATATTTGTCTTTCTGTGTCTGACTTACTTCACTCAATATGACAACCTTTGTGCTTTTTTATGGCTGAGTAATATTCCACTGTATATGTGTACCACATCTTTATCCATTATTCTGATAATGGACATTGAATTGCTTCCATGTCCTGACTATTGTAAATATTGCTTCTATGAACATTGGAGTGCATGTATCTTTTCAAATTATGGTTTTCTCCAGATTATACCCAGGAGTGGAATTGCTGGGTAGTTTTCTGTTTTTAGTCTTTTAGAGAACCTTTGTACTGTTCTCCAGAGTGGTTGTACCAATATACATTCCCACCAACAATATAGACAGGTTCTGTTTTCTGCACACCCTCTCTAGCATTTAGTGCTTGTTGATTTTTTTATGATGGCTATACTGACTAGTGTGAAGTGATACCTCATTATAATACTTATTTGTATTTCTCTAATAAGTAGTGATGTTGGCATCATTTCATGTGTTTTTGCACCATCTGAATGTCTTCTTTGGAGAAATGTCTCTTATTTTGGCTACATCACATGACTTGCAGGATCTACTCTGACAAAGTATTAGGGATTTAACCCAGACTCCAGCCATGAAAGCACTGAGTTTTAACTGCTGGACTACCAGGGAATTCCCCACAATCACCATTGTTATGTTTATTCATTCTAGTGAATAAAAATTTGAAGCTCCTAACTTGTTTTTGAATGGAATGAGTTCAAAAGCAAAATCAAAACTAAATTTGAGTGCCCTTAGACATCTTTTTACTCTCTAGCATTTCAATCCCCACTGTTCCGAAGAATCAAATTCATTCCAGCATATAAAATTTGAAACAACCAGGCTTAGTCAGAATTTAAATGTAAATTGTCAGATATTTTAGATCTGACAATATGTAAGTTATGTCTTTAATGACTCAGATATTTGAAATAGATATAGGAATATGAACATAGTACACATTTTGTGACCTTTTATTTATATATGCCAATCCAGACATTGGAAATACAAATTCACTTAAAATGACTACTTGACTATTGGAATCTATCAAAGATCTGCTGTATGTTGTTTTGTGGCACCAAATGCTTAATTAGTGATATCTGATTTAATTCACAGAAATCTATGTAGTTAGATGCTATTTCTATTTCACAGGTGAATGAGCTACAGACATGATAACATTTTGAAGGTTACATTGTTTGTAAGTCTCTAAATTCTCATATATGACAGGATTATCTCCAGATCTGACTCTTGTGCTATCCTGCCCTCAGAAAAAAGTATGGAAATTTTTCTTTGCCCTCAAACTAAGTTTGACAGGAAAAGATGATTATTGTGCTTCACTCTTAGCTTCAGTATTTCATTAATATTAATATGATGGTACAAATGTTAGTGGGCTTCCCAGGTGGCACTAGTGGTAAAGAATCTGCCTGCAAATGCAGGAGACACAAGAGACATGGGTTCGATCCCTGGGTCAGGAAGATCCCCTGGAGAAGGAAATGGCAACCCGCTCCAATATTCTTTACCATGGACAGAGGAGCCTGGTTGGCCACAGTCCATGGGGATGCAAAGAGTCAGACAATGACTGACTGAGCACACACCCAAATTTTGGCAGCTTGAGTTGAATAGATTAGTTTCTCACAATTTTTTTAAACAAAATGACATATATGAATTATAAATATATATATATATATATTTTTTTTTTCTCCAAGAATCTTTTCAACAGCCCAACTAATAAACTTATGTTGTCAGTAATGGAAAAGCATCTAACAATTTGGATACATTATGTGAAGTGTTAGGATGCATAGTTTCTTCTCAGTAAAAGCAAAATTTAATTAATATGTAATACACAGGGAAGAAAGAAGAGATTATGTATGGTTCATATGTCTAGGGGGATTTTAAAACGTTATTTATTTTGTGAGCAGTGATTGTCAGAGTTCTTATGTAGGAGTGTGACACTATTATTTTTGAAGGATAAGTTGAACAGAGCATTGCCAATAATTTGAAATGCGGAGAGGGCAAGAGAGAGCAGTTGAGAAGCTATGGCTGTTGTCTCCTAAAATCACCTGACTGAGGTCAAGGACAGTAGAGTCAGAGAGAAGGGAGTCAAAGGCACACAGGAGGTAGAGTTGAGTACTCTGACTTTATACATGACTGAGTACCGTGGCTAAGGAGAAGCAAAATATGAAGATGATTTGAAACCTTCTCGCTTGAATGAATGAATAAAGTGTGATTCATTATGAGTGATTTGAAAATGCAGAAAGCGGAACAGATTTGAACTGGTGAGATATCAGGGAATCAAGTCCTAGTCAGTTTAAATATGCATGTGGTTTCATGTTCTCCAATGAAACAGTGAGTTAAAAAGTTGTTTTTTTAATCACTGTTAAAATTATATCATAAGTCCTGAGGTGAGTGTTCTGGTAGAAATCCTATGAACTTGCTAGAATGAGCATGGCTTTACAACAAATCCTGGTATAAAGGCTGGCAAATATAAGAGTGGAACTCTGCCAAATAGGTTAATGGTCCTGAAAAACCATTTTCCCCCAACATTAAAAAAAAAAAAAGTGAAGGATTAACAAGCTAGCAGCCTTACTTTAATTTTAGAGCAAGTCATATTTCATAGTCTTTTGGGATGCTATTTACAGAAGGTTTCATCAGACTAATTCGCCAATATTAATTATTATTTATCTCATATCTACAGAATGAGACATTTTATTATATAATTTGCTAGATATGAAGAAGCATAGCTCCTTTCCCCCAGGGAGGTTATATTGCAAAAGAGAAATGCCAAAAACCATGATCAGTTATGCATGGCTTTTCAAAATGATAACTTATTGATTTTGACCTACTAAAGTTATAGTTCTCCAGTGCTGCACACACACACATACCCTCATTCTCCAGGTCAAAATCACAAGAAAAGACTTCCATAGAGCAAGTGTGTACATAACTCAATTCAAAAAACATATATTGTCCATTTCTAGTATGCAAAGCTTTGTTCTAGGTACTGTTTCTTAGAAGTAAAGATTAATAATATATTTTGTGCTTTAAAAAAGCATGTCATAATTTATCAATACAGAATATGTGTGGCATTTTTATACATATTCTCTCATTTGATTTTCACACGTATTCTCTGAAATGGGTAAGTGAACTATTGTCCCACATTTTATACAAGATGTAGATGTCTTGTAGTAAGGTAATGTCATGTCCTTATACTTTGAGATAAAGTTGTATTTAGTTAGATAAATGAGTCAGTATCACAAATGGCAGATAAAAACTAGGGAAGGATTAAACTGAGAGATATTTGTGGTCTGGAGTGAAAGGACTGGATGCATGTCAGCAATCATACAGCATTTGCCCCAGACTGCCTATTTCCTCAACCATTCCAAGCATCACCAATCAACTCCAGAACTCTATTACACTGGGATTGATCTTGATCTTAGAACCATTTCTACAGAGAACTTCAAACAGCCATTACAGTCCGCTGCAAGTGGCATTTGTCATGGAATCTGTCACTGGATTTAGCAAAGACAAGAAGACAATTAAAAAGCTACAAGATATCAGTAAAGGAAAAATGTAAGACATATCCTTTTATTGTATTCCTGTTTTCATAACAAAGTAAAGAAAGACCCTAAATAAAAAAAGACAAGAAAAAATAGACAATAGAGAAGAGGAAAAGAAAAAACTTAGAAAGCAGAGTTATAGCCCTGGTCTCTTAAACTTATCAACCTGAGGTTGTTGGTCACTTAAGTAATTAAAAGAGTCCTGGTTCTTAATTATAAACAGATGAATTTGAAACTGAGACTACTCCACAATGCTAGGCGCTTTCAGATCTCAGTCATTGAAAAGGACTGTGAGAATAAATCTACCTGCTCACAAAATAAGACGACAAAATTTATCTGTCTTGCCCTAGGTTCTGAGTGAGTGAGAACCACCTACCCTTTAACATCAAGTCACTCAGTAAGAGCCGCACCTTAAAAACACGTAGGTATTTCCATCATATTATGATTGGTGATGTAAAAAAGAAGATAGATTTAATAGATACTAAGAAGAGTGATATATAAGACCAGTAACGATTGGGAATGGGGAAGTAAGATTCAAAGATGGGTTTGAAGTTTGTGACATAAGTGAACCACTGAGAGATGATAACACTTAAAGAAATAAAATATAGGGTGAAAATCAGAGGAAAGATTGAATTCAACACCGGACATTGGAGTAGACACTGTCTCTGCCTCAGTGGAACAAGATGCAGAGGTGTGATCTTGGCTCCAACAGTCTCTTGCAGTGGACTTTGATTCTAAAACAGGTGACACAGGCTGCTCCGCGGTAGGGTTGATCTTTCTCTTCCGCATCACTCTTCCCTCTCTCAAGCAGTAAGTAGTAGTAACAGCAACAGTAGTGACAGTTGTGGTCGTCATATAGGGTAAAAACTGCAAAGTCATTTGCCGTTGCAAAAATACTGGCTGGTGTTTAGTGCTCAGCTGTGTTGGTGACGAATCATTCTATGCCACAGTTTGGTAACAATTGTTAGGTGTTTAGCCTTTATCCAGGCTTCCCCGGTAGCTCAGCTGGTAAAGAATCCGCTGCACAATGTAGGAGACCCTTGTTCAATTCCTGGGTTGGGAAGATCCCCTGGAGAAGTGATAGCTATCTACTCCAGTATTCTTGGGCTTCCCTGGTGGCTCAGACAGTAAAGAATCTGCCTGCAATGTGGGAGATCTGGGTTCTATCCCTTGGTTGGGAAGATCCCCTGGAGGAGGGCATGGCAACCTACTCCAGTATTTTTGCCTGGAAAATCCCCCATGGACAGAGGAGCCTGGCAGGCTACAGTCCATGGGATTACAAAGAGTCGGACATGACTGAGTGACTAAGCACATCATAGCACCTTCTTAATCCAGGTTCTTTGGCCTTTAAAAAATATAATTGGACATTTAAATGATCTAGAGTTGGCTTCCCACCAACTGCAGTGATTTTGGAGCCCCCCAAGAATAAAGCCTGACACTGTTTCCACTGTTTCCCCATCTATTTCCCATGAAGTGATGGGACCAGATGCCATGATCTTCATTTTCTGAATGTTGAGCTTTAAGCCAACTTTTTCACTCTCCTCTTTCATCATGAGGCTTTTTAGTTCCTCTTCACTTCCTGCCATAAGGGTGGTGTCATCTGTAAATCAGAGGTTATTGATATTTCTCCCAGCAATCTTGATTTCAGCTTGTGCTTTTTCCAGCCCAGGGTTTCTCGTGATGTACTCTGCATATAGGTTAAATAAACAGGGTGACAACATACAGCCTTGATGTATTCCTTTTCCTATTTGGAACCAGTCTGTTATTCCATGAAATTAAAAGATGCTTATTCCTTGGAAGGAAAGTTATGACGAACCTAAATAGCATATTAAAAAGCAGAGACATTACTTTGCTAACAAAGTTCCGTCTAGTCAAGGCTATGGTTTCTCCAGTGGTCATGTATGGATGTGAGAGTTGGACTGTGAAGAAAGCTCTGAGCACCGAAGAATTGATGCTTTTGAACTGTGGTGTTGGAGAAGACTCTTGAGAGTCCCTTGGACTGCAAGGAGATCCAACCAGTCCATTCTGAAGGAGATCAACCCTGGGATTTCTTTGGAAGGAATGATGCTAAAGCTGAAACTCCAGTACTTTGGCCACCTCATGCAAAGAGTTGACTTATTGGAATAGACTCTGATGCTGGGAGGGATAGGGGGCAGGAGGAGAAGGGGACAGCAGAGGATGAGATGGCTGGATGGCCTCACCAACTCAATGGATGTGAGTTTGGTTGAACTCTGGGAGTTGGTGATGGACAGGGAGGCCTGGCGTGCTGCAATTCACTGGGTCACAAAGAGTCAAACACGTTGAGCGACTGAACTGAGAGTTGGCTTCTGTGGCTTGCGACTACTGATTCTTGCTTAAATAATTTAAATTCAGATGACTGTATGATATATAATTAGAAATGTCAGATTGGAAGTACGGATGTATGGGTATTGGTTCTTGAAAAAATGCTGAGCTGGAGAGGAGATCAGTATTTGACTTTTAAACTACTAGCATTAAGGTCCCTGGAGCAGCAGGTCGCAATGAAATTCCAAATAATGTGAAGATTGTCCTCAGATGAGTTATGGATACTTCATTCCCCAAGACAAGAAAAAAAATTCTACAGGCAATAGCAAAAGTTGAGCACCTGCCTCCCCATAGAATGCTTAATAACCATGATTGATTTCCTTTCCTCCAATGCTTAGAGTATGTAATGAAAACAGAACTCACTCCTACAACACAATATTTCAACCCAAAGAATTTCCTTTTAACCCAAGCTTTTAAATATACTCTTTACAGTATCTAATTCATATCTAACTTATATTAACTATTATTTATTCTACAGGTCTTTTTGATGAGAATGTTTGATGTTTTCATAGGTCCTGAACAACTTTTATAATCAGAACTCTCTGCTTTATTACTGGACCTCACTAATACAGTAATATTGGCAAGGTTAAATAAAATAAAAAGATAACTAATATTAAAGGAAATGCAAGATTTAAAGAAACTCAGAGTTTCCATCACAATTTTCAATAGATATTTCTGTTAATAACAGGAACAAATTAACTAAGATTGAGATGTGTAGATTATTAAATGATAGGTTTCAGTAAACTTTGTTTCCTGGATTTTTAGTTTTTCATCAACTATCTAGCTTTTCTATTTATCTTGAGTAAAAATATTGATAGATTTCTAATATTTCAATTCAGTTCAGTTCAGTCGCTCCATCACGTCCAAATCGTTGCAACCCCATGAACCACAGCACACCAAGCCTCCTTGTCCATCATCAACTCCCAGAGTTTACACAAACTCACATTGAGTCGCTGATGCCATCCAACCATCTCATCCTCTGTTGTCCTCTTCTCCTCCACCTTCAATTTTTCCTACCATCAGGGTCTTTTCAAATGAGTCAGCTCTTCTCATCAGCTGTCCAAAGTATTGGAGTTTTGGCTTCAACATCAGTCCTTCCAATGAATATTCAGGACTGATTTCACTTAGGGATGGACTGGTTGGATCTCCTTGCAGACCAAGGGACTCTCAAGAGTCTTCTCCAAGACCACAGTTCAAAACCACCAATTTCTCAGCACTCAGATTTCTTTATAGTCCAACTCTTACATCCATATATGACTACTGGAAAAGACATAGCTTTGACTAGATACATACTTTGTTGGCAAAGTAATGTGTCTGCTTTTTAATATGCTGTCTCGGTTGGTCATAACTTTCCTTCCAGGGAGTAAGCATCTTTTAATTTTGTGGCTGCAGTCACCATCTGAGGTGATTTTAGAGCCCCCCCAAATAAAGTCTGACACTGTTTCCACTGTTCCCCATCTATTTCCCATGAAGTGATGGGACCGGATGCCATGATCTTAGTTTTCTGAATGTTGAGCTTTAAGCCAACTTTTTCACTCTCCTCTTTTACTTTCATCAAGAGGCTCTTTAGTTCTTCTTCACTTTCTACCATAAGGGTGGTGTCATCTGCATATCTGAGGTTATTGATTTTTCTCCAGGCAATCTTGATTACAGCTTGTGCTTCCTCCAGCCCAGTGTTTCTCATGATGTACTCTGCATATAAGTTAAATAAGCAGGGTGACAATATACAGCCCTGACATACTCCTTTTCCTATTTGGAACCAGTCTGTTGTTCCATGTCCAGTTCTAACTATTGCTTCCTGACCTGCATACAGATTTCTCAAGAGGCAGGTCGGGTGGTCTGGTCTCCCCATCTCTTTCAGAATTTTCCATAGTTTATTATGATTTACACAGTCAAAAGCTTTGGCATAGTCAATAAAGCAGAAATAGATGTTTTTCTGGAACTCTCTTCCTTTTTCGATGTTGGCAGTTTGATCTCTGGTTTCCCTGCCTTTTCTAAAACCAGCTTGAACATCTCAGTGTTCACAGTTCACATATTGTTGAAGCCTGGCTTGGAGAATTTTGAGCATTACTTTACTAGCGTGTGAGATGAGTGAAATTGTGCGGTAGTTTGAGCATTCTTTGGTATTGCCTTCCTTTGGGATTGGAATGAAAACTGACCTTTTCCAGTCCTGTGGCCACTGCTGAGTTTTCCAAATTTGATGGCATATTGAGTGCAGCACTGTCACAGCATCATCTTTCAGGATTTGAAATAGCTCTACTGGAATTCCAACACCTCCACTAGCTTTGTTCATAGTGATGCTTCCTAAGGCCCACTTAACTTCACATTCCAGGATGTCTGCCTCTAGGTGAGTGACCACACCATCATGATAATCTGGGTCATGAAGATCTTTTTTTGTACAGTTCTTCTGTGTATTCTTGCCACCTCTTCTTAATATCTTCTGCTTCTGTTAGGTCCATACTATTTCTGTCCTTCATTGAGCCTATCTTTACATGAAATATTCCCTTGGTATCTCTAATTTTCTTGAGGAGATCTCTAGTCTTTCCCATTCTACTGTTTTCCTCTATTTCTTTGCATTGATCACTGAGGAAGGCTTTCTTATCTCTCCTTGCTATTCTTTGGAACTCTGCATTCAGATGTTTATATCTTTCCTTTTTTCCTTTGCTTTTCACTTCTCTTCTTTTCACAGCTATTTGTAAGGCCTCCTTAGACAACCATTTTGCTCTTTTGCATTTCTTTTCCTTGGGTGTGGTCTTGATACCTGTCTCCTGTACAATGTCATGAACCTCTGTCCATAGTTCATCAGGCACTCTATCAGATCTAGTCCCTTAAATCTATTTCTCACTTCCACTGTATAATCATAAGGGATTTGATTTAGGTCATACCTGAATGTGCCTGTGGTTTTCCCTACTGTCTTCAATTTAAGTCTGAATTTGGCAATAAGGAGTTCATGATCTGAGCCACAGTCAGCTCCCGGTCTTGTTTTTACTGACTGTATAGAGCTTCTCCATCTTTGGCTGCAAAGAATATAATCAATCTGATTTCAGTGTTGGCCATCTGGTGATGTCCATGTGTAGAGTTTTCTCTTGTGGGCTTCTCTCCTAGCTTAGTCAGTAAAGAATCCTCCTTCAATGCAGGAGACCCTGGTTTGATTTCTGGGTTTGGAAGATCCCCTGGAGAGTGGATAGGCTACCCACTCCAGTATTCTGGCCTGGAGAATTCTATGGACTGTATAGTCCATGGGATTTCAAAGAGTCAGAGATGATTAACAACCTTCACTTTCAGTCTAATATTTAAGAGCTGTATATTTTAAGGATCTGTTTGCTCTTGCCCTAATATATATATATATATATATCTTCTGAAATAAAGAATAGGAATCAATCATTTGGAATGAGGGCAAATGTATTATCACTTATCATTTTGGTCTTGTGACTTTGTAGATAATTTCTTTATTGCTATTATAAGATTGTATTTTCATGTTTCTCTCTGCAGTGTATTTAAGATTCCCTAAGTGTTGGAGAAGACTCTTGAGAGTTCCTTGGACTGCAAGGAGATCCAACCAGTCCATTCTGAAGGAGATCAGCCCTGGGATTTCTTTGGAAGGCGTGATGCTAAAGCTGAAACTCCAGTACTTTGACCACCTTATGCGAAGAGTTGACTCATTGGAAAAGACTTTGATACCGGGAGGGATTGGGGGCAGGATGAGAAGGGGACGACAGGTGATGAGATGGGTGGATGGCATCACTGACTTGATGGACGTGAATCTGAGTGAACTCTGGGAGTTGGTGATGGACAGGGAGGCCTGGCGTGCTGCGATTCATGGGGTTGCAAAGAGTCGGACACGACTGAGCTACTGAACTGAACTGAACTGAACTGAAAGGAGCAGGTGAGGGCTTCTCCCCTGGTGGCTCAGTGGAAAGAATCCACCTGCAATGCAGGAGATGCAGGCAATGCAGTTTTGATCCCTGGACTGAGAAGATCCTGTGGAGGAGGGCATGGCATCCCACTCTAGTATTCTCACCTGGACAATCTCATGGCCAGAGGGGCCTGATGGATTACGATCCATGGATTACAGAATCGGACACGACTGAAGTGACTGGGCATACATGCACGCAAAAGGGCAGATGACAGGCCTTAATGATTTTTGTAAATTCAGATGCTAACATTGGATCTAACACGTAATAGGTTTTTAATACATATTTGTTGAAGGAAAGATAGAAGGAATCATGAACCAGTCAAGAGAGAGTTTGTACATAAGGATGTTAAAAGATGGAAGTGCAGTAGATTAAGAAAAGTATTTCAGGTACAGAATTCATTTTTAATATCACATGTTTATTAAACACCTAAAAATGATAAACATTTTGGATACACAAAATGATGAACCTTTTTTGTTGGCTACTTATTAGGAAAAGGAACATTTGAGAAATTTTCAGGAAAGTTCAGTATTTACTATCACAAAAGTTTGAAAACTGTGCACTTTTTTAGTATTGTTATTGTTGTTCAGTGTCTAAGTCATGTATGACTCTTTGTGATCCCATGGATTGCAGCACCCCAGGCCTCCCCATGCCTCACTGTATCCCAGAGTTTGCTCAAATTAACGTTCATTGAGTTGGTGATACTATCTAATCATTTCATCCCCTGCTGCCCACTTCTCCTTTTGCCTTCTATCTTTCCCAGTATCAGGATCTTTTCCATTAAGTCGGCCCTTTCCATCAGGTGACCAAACTATTGGAGCTTCGGCTTCAACATTAGTCTTTCCAATAAATTTTTAGGGTTCTTTTAGGATTGAGTGCTTTGACCTCCTTGCAGTCCCAGAGAGTCTTCTCAGGCACCACAATTTGAAAGCATCATTTCTTCGATGCTCAGCCTTCTTTATGGTCTGTTAAATGGCAACCCATCCCAGAATTCTTGCTTGGAAAATTCCATGGATGGAGGAGTCTGGTAGGCTACAGTCCATGGGGTAGCAAAGAGTCAGACACGACTGAGCTACTTTTTCTTTCTTTAGTATAACAAGAGCATTTTATTTAATACTTGTGAGAATGCAATGAGAAGAGAGAAAAGAAATGTATTCTGATAAGATTTAGCTAAAGGAGTGCTATATTGAGCAATCGAAGATGTCAGTCTTTGGAAGTATTCCCAGTCATAAGAACTAAGGCAAATAACATCTGTTTTGCATAGTATTCACCTTCTTTGTGAGTATGAATTGAAAGTAAATAAACCGATTCTCCTAATTTCTTTTTGAGAAGTAAGGATTATCTCTTTCAGAACTTTGACTGACTCCAAATGTTGTCACAAGGTTCAGTATGAATTAAGGGTTTGTGTAAGGATGCTTTGAAAAATAATTTGTTTATAGGGTCTGTTTGCAATTAGCAGATGACACTAGAATGATTTGATGAAAATGCTAATTTTATGATGCTTATATCCTGCTGTTTAATAGTTGATTCTGACAATGTTGTAATTAATTTTTTTTGCATCTATTTTGTTAGAGTTTCCAAAGCCAAGGGCATAATTTATACAATTAAATAAAACCTTGGTGTTTTCAATCGAAAAAGAAAAACACTCAAAATAATTTGGATCAGACCTTGTGAAAAAAGCAAGTTGCTTGCAAGATAACCACTTCACTCTGAATAGTTAGTATCTCAGCTCTAAATTTCAATTAATGGTACCAATCAAAAGGCTCAGGCTTTGATAATTAGTTTGGACCTGTGTCAAATTCATTTAAGTGAGAAATCAGCTTTAAAAAATAAAACATGCTTTAATTTAGAGGTCAGCTTTGAAAATTTTAAAAGTTTATCTTTTATTCTGAAAAGTTTCAAAGACTCAGAAAAGCTGAATGAAGAGTGAAATGAATACCTATGCATCATCACCAACTTTCACCAATTAAAAGCTCCTATCTGCTCTATTTTCCACTTTCTCTGTCCAAATGGATGCTGGAAACATCAAGACATTTCATTCCTAACTACTTCAACATGAATCATCCAAGACAAGGACATTTTCCTACCAGACAACATTATGTTACTCTTCAGAAAATTAGCATTAAATCAAAATCATGTTGCAACATGCAAAATTTCCTCAGTTGTAGCAAAAAATGTCTATTAAGGATCTTTTTTACCCCATTGAGGATTCAGTCAAGTTTGATGAATTATTATTAGTTATGTCCCTTCAAATTCTCACAATCTATAACAATCCTAAAGTTTCTTGCCATTCCTCATACCTGATTCATTGAAGAGTCCAGGCCTTTTGTCTTGCAGAACAACTAAATTTTATATTAAATAGTATGTTTGTGACTTGATTTAGGTCAAATATTTTTGATAAAACCACTGCATGGGTGATGCTGGGTACCTCTTACTGTACCTTTGGTATAGTAAACCTTCACAAATCTCCACTGAAATCTGAGGTCTTTACCAGTCTCTTGAACTTCTGTCTTCCCAGAACTATAAATCTGCTGAAAACTTTTGCTCAGCCCTCTCTTTAGCATTCCAGCTGCTGCTTTCTGGTATTTTGTGTTTGTCTATTTTTCAAGACATGTCCTTCCCATGAGCAGCTTTTTCATCCAAACTTTTCTAAATAAAATTTCATGCAGATTTTTGGCTTTACTTTTCAGCAGTTTTCTCCCCTTCATTTTCATCTCTTTGATATGAAATTCTTGATTTCATATCTCTGCTTCCTTAGCTCAGTGAGATCAGGGCTTTGTGTTCATATTGTGTTGTCCTTCACTAACAATTGGCAAATGACCTCAAGTTTGAAACAAAGGTGAACATAGAAGTTGTGTCCATGCATTTCTTTTCTTTTGAGAATCACAGACCCCAGAATTCTCTGTTGGCTCTTCTACAAAGCATTCAAATAGGTGTTCCATGTATTTTGCATTGTTTTTAGAGTTGTTTTGGAAGATGGCTTACTTGTACACAGTTTATTCTCTAATAACCAGATTTAAAGTCTACTCACTTTTCTTTTAATAATAGTCTAGTTATGCAGGCTCAGCTTCCGTTCCTTGTAGCTTAAAATGTCATCCAAAAAAAAAAAAAAAAAGGAAAATAAAAGGGAAATGTCCATTAATTTCATTATTGAACTTGGGCAGAGAAATCGGTGGTTTAAAACATGTTCTAAGGGACTTCCCTGGTAGGCTGGTGGTTAAGACTCTGCCTTACAATGCAGGGGTGCCAGTCCCATCCCTGGTTGGGAAACTAAGATCCCATGTGCTGCACAGTGTGACAAAAAAATAAGTGTTCTGATTATTCTTCATTTTCCTCTTCCTCCAAACCTGCCATTTTGTGTCATATTCTATGCTCTTAGAGACTATATTCTGTGGACTGCATCATCTGGGCTTCTTCTGTTTTAACTTCTAGTTGGGACCAGGCACTGGGGTCTCTGACAGTTGAAAGTGAGTTATTAAAATAGACGGAGTGAGGATTTTTTTTTTTTAACTATGCTTTTGCTAGGATTCATGGTGATTCTGGCAATGCCTGTGTTTCTCTATGCCTGTGCTTACAGTTCTTAGAGGCCTTACTTCCTTTCACAGCATCAGTCCACACTTACTGTTTCCTGAAACTGTTCTCTGCCTTTGTTTCTTCATACTTCAAACTAGATTTCCCACTATTGCTTCTCCTGGGTGTTTTACCGTTCACAGTTTCCTTAAGCATGCCCTTACAGCTGAAAATAGCTGATTGATTAAATACTCTTTAGTTGAAGACTGAATTAAGATATCAGTTTCTGAGAAACTTACACTGACACATTATATTAGTAGTTATTGAGAAATACTCCCAGGGTGGGTGCAGAAGATCAAGTATATAGTAGAAGATTTAAAAGACTGAGGAATTTGATGTTTATTTCATAGGTTTTTATGTCAGGTTATGTTAATACATACCTAAGTAAAAATGACAGAAATGCATTAAAAATTACACATGTTGAGTTATCATTCACAGAACATGTCCCTCAAAGCAGAATGCAACTACACCATTACTTTTAATGCATCTGCTCAGAATGTGGAACATGCCACTCTCACTTAAATTTCATTGACCAAAGCAAGTCACATGGGCAACTCTGATTATTATGTGCACACATAAATAACCCTTCATCAAATGTTGTGAATATTTAGTACACGAAACACAAGGTATTACAGACGAATAAAATGAGAAAAAGAAATATTTAAACAGACAACTTAGAATCTTCCAGAAGTGAAGGAAATTGTGGGCCCGTAAATCAAATGTATAATCTGTGTACTAAGCTAGTTAAACTAATGTAAAGCCATGTTTAGCAAATTAGAGTGAAACTGAAAAATACTAAAGATGAAATGAAAATTTTATATTATGTTGAAGAGAAATGACATTTTCTGTGAAAGTATGACAAGTAGATTAAAAGAGTGTGTGTCATTAACAACTATAAATACCAGAATACTTTACCAAAATATTGTCTGAGTTCCTTAGAACTTAGTATTTTATGATAGCTAAACTATCATCCGTGAGACAGAAAAATAAAGGCATTTGTGAATCATAGGCCAACTTTCTGCTCTTAAGACTGTCACAGAAAGAATTAGTAAAGGCATTAACTGAGCATAAAGAAAATGAATCCAAGTCGAAGAAGAGGGTAAACAGAAAAGTATTAACCCAAAACCTTGATACTGCAATATTTATATCAGATAAAAAGATAAAGAAAATACAATTTAGTAATCAAATGAATGTATGAATAAGATACAGTACTGTTGAATTTGCTTACACCTAATAACTTGGTTTTAACATTTATAAAAGAAAGCTGAAAAAAATTAGAGAATATAAGTGAACCAGTGCAGTTCAAACCCATGTTGTTCAAGGGTCAACTGTAGGGACTTTTTTTTTTACTGTATTTGTTATTCATGCATTTCATACTGTATATTAGGTTTTATGGATTAATATATTTCTGTTGTCTAATATACATTTATCTTTAATGAAAAATACATTTATATTTACATAAAAATTTTACAAAATGAACATGCACCTTTTCTCAATCATGTCTCTAGATATTTAAGGCAATACATATTACAGAGACCTCATTTTCTGAAATAATGCAGTTAAGTGAGATGTGTATGAATAAAAAATGTATATATATAAAAAATCCCTATCGTTGACCCTTGAACAACATGGGTTTGAATTGCACTGGTTCACTCTCACACAGATATTTTTTTCAGTAAATATGACATACTGTAATACTACATGATTTATGGTTGGTTGAATCCGCAGAAGCAGAACCACAGGCCAATTGTAAGGTTATATGCAGGTATTCAACTGTGTAGGGGGTTGGTATCCCTACCCCAATGCTCTTCAAGGGTCAGCTGCATATGTCGTAAAATTTTAAATGCCTTGAAAAGAAATACCATGCCTTGGACAGAAAAAAAATACCATGCCTTGGACAGAAAAAAAAAAAAAATCAGTTGACACTGCAAAATAAAACTGAATGGATGGATATATCAAAGACATGGTAGAATTCTGGAACATTTCCTAACATAATTTCAGTTGTACTTTAAATCAAGAAAAACCGAAATTTCATGACTTAAGAATCTAATGCAGGACACTTAAAAGGATGAGAATGTGGCCTAAAGAAAATAGGAGTGTGAACATGATAAAGATAGCAGAAATTCATAAAATATAAAATGGTGACATATATGACATACATATGAGGATGACCAAAACAAAACCAAAGCTGATTCTTTAGAAAGGACAATATAATAGAAACATTTTTTAGCAAGATTTTTCAGAAAAATAAAATAATAACAAAAGGCAAATTATTAACATATGGAATAAAAAAAGGAGAAACAGCTAGTGATATAATCAAGATTTAATATATATATAATGAAAATGTTCAAGTCAAAAAATTTTAAAAATTCTATGCAATGAAGCTTATAATATACTAAAATTAATAACCAAAATTATTTCAAGAAAAGAGATTTAAAATCCCCTAAGCATTAAAAATTTTAATTATTAATCAAGAATTCTCAAAGACATAAGAACCAGACAACTTTATAGGTAACAGGTAAAATATCCTAAAGCTTCAAAGAACTGATAATGTCTTCTCTCTGCATGCGTGTGTGTGCTCAGTCGTGTCCAGCTCTTTGTGAACCCAAGGACTGTAGCTTGCCAGGCTCTTTTGTCTGTGGAATTTTCAAGGCAAGAATACTGGAGTGGGTTACCATTTCTTCCTCCAGGGGGTGTTCCAAAACTGTCTCCTGCATTGGCAGGCAGATTGTTTACCACTGAGCCACCTGGGAAGCCCCAGTAAAATATATGTACTGAAAAGTGAGAATGCAAAATCTGAGCAAATGAACCTAGTCACAGATTTTACACCTTCACAAAAATTAACTCAAACTAGATTGTAGACCTAAATGTAAAATGCAAAACCAATAAATTTCTGGAAGATGACATAGGAAAAAAATTTAAATGACCAGCAATTTGGTGATAATTTTTTAGATACGGCACCAAAAGCACTGGCCACAGAAGAAAACATTGACAAGTTAAAAAAAAGCTAAAAACCTTCTGCTCCCTGAAGAACACTGCTAAGAGGATGAAAAAAAGGAGACACAGACTAGGAGAAAATATTTGCAAAACACTTAGCTGTTGAAGTATTGGTATTCAAAATATACAAAGTACTGTTAAAACACCACAATAACAAAAACAACTTATTAAAAAATGGTCAAGAATCTAAAAAGACTCCTCTTTAAGATATGTAGTGGCTCAGTCGATAAAGAATCTGCCTGCAACGCGCAGGACCTGGGTTGGATAGCTGGGCTGAGAAGATCCCTTGGAGGATGGCATAACAATCCACTTCGGTCTTCTTGTCTGGATAACCCAATGAATAGAGGAGCCTGGTGGGCTGCAGTCCATGGGTTCACAGAGTCAGACACAACTGAGCGACTAAGCACACAAAGATATACAGATGGCTTATAAGCATATGAAAAGATGTTTCAAGTTATATGTCATTAAAGAATTGCAGGTTAAAACATCAAGATAACACAGTACAACACATTTATAAGAATAACTAAAATTCAAAAAACAAACACAAAAAACAAAACAAGAAACACCAAACCTGACAAATACTCAATGCTGGCAAGAATGTAAAACCATAGGAATTCTCTTCCCTTGCCAGCAGGACTGTAAAATGGTCCAGCCACATTGGAAGATAGTTTGGCTGTTTCTGGGCTTCCCTGATGGCTCAGACAGTAAAGAATCTGCCTGCAATGAGAGAGACCTGGGTTCGATCCCTGGGTTGGGAAGATCTCCTGGAGAAGGGAACAGCAACCCACTTCAGTATTCTGGCCTGGAGAATTATATAGTCCATGGGGTTACAAAGAGTTGGGCACAATTGAGCAACTTCACTTGCTCAGTGAATTAAATTAAATGTAGTCATACTGTATGATCCAACAGCCAGTCTGTTAGGTATTTATTTGGTTGAATTGAAAACTATGTTGACACAAAAACCTAAACAATAATCTCCAAATAGTTTGATCCATAATTGCAACAAAATTATCCTTCACTAGATGACTAAATAAACACACTGTGTTGTATTTATACAGTAGAATGTTATTCAGTCATTTAAAAAATTAACTATAAAGCCACACAAAAATAAATGAACTTTAAAGGCATATTGCTAAGTGATAGAGGCCAGTCTATAAAGAATACCATTAAATTCCTACTGTATGATATTATGAAAAAGAGAAACTCTAGGGACAGTGTTAAAAAGAAAGAAAGAAAAAAAAAAGCACTGGTTTCCAGGGGGCTCAGGGATATGGGCATGGACGGAATAGGTGAGGAACTGGGGGGAGAGAGTGTGGGCAGGAGTGAGGGGTGGGGGTTTATAACAGTGAAACTATTCTGTATGACACTATAATGGTGGAGACATGATATTATTCGTTTGTCAAATCCACAGAACATTATAGCACAAGGGTGAACCTTAATGCACATGATGGAATTTAGTGACCAGTAATACATTAATATTGGGCTCATTAAACATAAAAATATACCTAATGTAAAACATTAATAAATAGGTGAAACTGTATGCAGGGGGGGGCAATATGTGGGAACTCTCTGTACTATACTGTCTAGTAAATTTTCTGTAAACTCAAAACTATTCTAACAAATAAATCTGCTAAGTGAAAAAAAAAATCTGATGTGCCTTTGTATGAAAAGCATAGAACAGGACAGAGAAAAGTGGAGCGTGATAGTGGAAGGGCAAATGAAATATATCCAACATTTGAGAAACGATTTGACATCTAAATATCAAGACATACTATAAAGCAGTATCAAATCATATAGACTGATGTTGGTCTAGGAGAATATTTGCTAGAACAATTTAATTGGTGAAACCTCAGAAACAGACTTATGGACAAATAGAACTTTGATCCCATGAAATAAGAAGCACTGCCGATCAGTGCATGAACTCTTCCATGGTGCAGGGAATGTTTTCCTATGTTAGAAAAGAATGTTAAAATCCTATTTTATGGCAAACATACAAAAAAAAAAACAAATTACTGATGGATAAAGAAACAAAATGATAAAAACAAAGTTGTAAAAAATTTAGAATAAAAATGACTTTCTGGTAGTTAAGTATTTCTTAAATAAGACTTAAAGTCATAAAAGCTAAAATAAACTTTGTGATAATTTGGCTATATTAACAAATGTTTCTAGAAAAGATATCTAGTCCACCTTCAAAAATTAATAGAAAAACTGCAGACAGAGAAAATAATCACAATTATCTTTGACTAAGGCTGCATGGCATCACCGACTCAATGGACATGAGTCTGAGTGAACTCCGGGAGATGGTGATGGACAGGCCTGGCGTGCTGCAATTCATGGGGTCACAAAGAGTTGGACACGACTGAGCAACTGAACTGAACTGAAGGACTAGTAATCATTGCTTCTAAATTACTCAGAAAAAAATAGCAACAGAATAGAAGAATGAGCAAAACATGTAGTAGAAGATCCTGGTGAACCATATAAATAAATGTTCAATTGTATAATTTATGTATTTGGGAAAGTGCAAAATTAAGCAATAATGGGATACTATTTTATACTTATTAGAATGGAAAAAAGAGAATATTTTCTAACATCAAGCTTTTGGTTTCTTGTGGAGAAACAAACATTTCTAACCCATAATAATTGGAGTATAATCAGCTTAACTTGGTAAGTAATTTGATAATATTTGGTAAATTTGAAAAAAAATATTTTTTACTTAGAAATTTACTCTCATATCAAAAATCAGTATCTATTTTGTCAATAGTACATTCTTGTTAATATGTATGGCTTTGTATGACTAATGTAGAACTCTAAAAATTATTTTGGTTGTTAAATTTACATTATATTTTGACTTTATATCAAGACACCTTTAGCAGACAGAGAAAGCATTGGTCATTGGAATAAAATAGAGATCCTATGTCTACTCAAAAATTTATTCAATAGCATTATTATAGTTTCAATAGAGTTGAAAATAGTAATTGTCTATTTTAATTTGCTGATGAAGATCAAACTCACTGAGCTCTTATTTTACATGGTTTGTTTTTCTTCACCAAAAATGAAAACAGTTTTGAAAGGCAAGTAATATTTGATTCTTCTGCTTGAGAATTCTGGATTATAAATAAAAATCCCACTGGCATTCCCATCATTCACCACCTCACTCCTTTCCACATTCTTTTGTATGGGCTCTGACACTATAGTGGTGTTTCCTGGCCTTTTATTCTTAATCTTGAACAAAAACCCTGGTGTGCCTGTCAGAATTTTAAGGGAAAGAATAAAGACATTATGCATTATGGTGCCAGTAAGTGAGAGACAAATGAATAATTTGAAATGGTAGATTTGAAAGAGACTGAATGGAATTTGGTATCCTCAAGAGAGTTTACTAAGGCATTTAAGAGAAAAAGATCTCAATCAATATATTTTTCTAACAGCTGAACCATAAATATAATTTATTGATTGTTACATTTATCTAGTGATATACGATGCTTTTTATTCACCTTCAGGCATTGTGGACATTACCAGAAGCAGATTATTTGATTGTTACAGTGTTTAGCAAAATATACTTATCTTGTCAATATAAAATGTCATGAGAGTACTAAATACATTACTCAGGCAGCACAAAAATAAGAAATTCATTCTGACAGTGTCATGAATCTTATGAGTTTTAGGAAAACATTTATAAAAAGTCAATCCAAAATTAATATCTAAATGTAAAATAATGATATTATATTTCATTGTGAATTACTATATGTCAAGCACTCATAAGTAGTTCACCTGCAGTATTTATTTAACTCTCAAGCAACTCTATGAATCATTAAATACTACTATTATATCAATTATATGAATGCAGTACTGAATTTTAGATAATATAAGATCACATAGATAGTAAAACTAGTGAGTGGCCTGACTATTATAGCCATTATTCTTCCCTATCTGTCATGTACTGATTTTCTGCCAGTTTGAGCTATTCATTACTGACAGAGATATTTTGAAGAGTCCAACTATAATAGTGTATATTTATCATTTAAGTTACATTGGTGTTTGCTTCACATACTCTTTGATGCCCTGTTATGAGGTACATATATATTTAAGATTAATATGTCTTCTTTTAGAATTGACCCCTTTGTCATTACATAATGTTCCTTTTTATCCTGAAGTCTGCTTTGTCTGAAATTAATGTGTTGCACCAGCTTTATTTTGAGTAGTGATAGCACTGTATATCCTCTGTTTCCCTTTACTTTCAATTTGAGTCTTTTAGTTTAAGTGAATTTCTTGTAGACAATGTATAATTTGGCTCTTAAATCTCTTCTGACATCCTCTGCCTTTTAATTGGTGTACTAAACCATTCATTTTTTTTAAATTTTTATTTTTACTTTATTTTACTTTACAATACCGTATTGGTTTTGCCATACATTGACATGAATCCACCACGGGTGTACATGCGAGCCCAAACATGAACTCCCCTCCCACCTCCCTTCCCACAACATCCCTCTGGGTCATCCCCGTGCACCAGCCCCAAGCATGCTGTATCGCGAGAAGGGAGAACGGCATTAAACCATTCAAATTTGAAGTGATCATCTGTATGGTTAGACTAACATCCACCATTTCTGCAACTATTTTCTGAATGCTGCATTAGTTCTTTGTTTCTTTTGCACCTCCTCATACTCTATCTTTTCTGGTTTTAATTCAGCGATTTATATGACCTGACTTTATCTCCTCTCATAGTGTATCAGTTTACTTAAAAATATCTAATGGTTGCCTTAGAATGTACAATAAATATTTTAAGCTAGTCTAGTCCACCTTCAAATAACACTGTGCTGCCATCCATGGGACCAGGTATTTTATCCCAGAGTATTCCCAATTTTGCTATCCCATTTCTTGTGATATTGCTGTCATACACTTTATTTTTTCATATGCTATAATCACACACTACATTATTTTTATTATAAAATGGTTATCATTTAAAAATAAGAAAAGCAAAACATTTTATCTTTATTTATTTCTTCTCTGACACTGTTCCATTTTTTATGAGAATCCTATATTAACTCTTTATTTCTTAAATTGCTTTTTTTTTTTTTTTACCATTTGAAATGCACATCCACAGGCAATGAATGTATCAGTTTTTGTTTGTCCAAGAAAGTCTTTATATTTTTTTTTGAAGGGTAATTTTACTGGATATATAATTCTAGGTTGTGGCATTTTACTTTTTCTTTTTCAATATTTAAAATATTTTATGTCACTCTCTTCTTCACTGATTTCAGCTAGACATCCCTAAAGTTCTTATTCTTGTACCTCTACAGGTAGGATGATTCCTCCTTCCTCACTGCTGATTTCTTTCAATATTTTCTTCTTTTTCTTTGGTTTTCTTCAGTTTGAATCTGATATGACATGATATGGCTATATTTTTTTGTGTTTATTCTGTTTGGTATTCCATGAGTTTCATGGATTTGTGGTTTGATATTGGACATTAATTTTAGAAAATTTTCAACATTGCTATTTTAAGTCTTTCTTCTGCTATAACTTTTGATATTCCCCCATACTTCTTTGATGTTCTCTTCTGTTGTGTTCCCTATATATTCTGTTTTTTTCCTTTTTGCAGTCTATTATTTTCAGAATAAATCTCAGTATTTCCATGGGTCTGTGTATCTGTGCTGTTTAACTGGGTGATGACACCACCCTTATGGCAGAAAACAAAGGGGGGATCCTATTCCAGGGGATCTTCCCAACTCAGGAATGGAACTGACATCTCTTGTGTCTCCTGCATTGGCAGGTGGATTCTTTACCACCTGGGAAGCCCAAAGCATGCTTAGTCCTCCACGTAAGTCATTCTAGTATTGAAAATATAAATAACCAATCTTCTAAAGTCTTGTATTTTTGTGGAGCTAAATTAATTTTAGTTATATAAATAGAAATAAAAAACTTTTATTGAAAACTGAATTAGACGTACTATGATTATCGCACAGTTGCACTCATCTGACATGCTAGCAAAGTAATGCTCAAAATTCTCCAAGCTAGGGCTCAACACTATGTAAACCGAGAAATTCCAGAAGTTCAAGCTGGATTTAGAAAAGGCAGAGGAACCAGAGATCAAATTGCCAACATCTGCTGGATTGTCAAAAAAATCAAGAGAACTCCAGAAAATCATCTGCTTCTGTTTCATTGACTATGCCAAAGCCTTTGACTGTGTGGATCACAACAAACTGTGGAAAATTCTTAAAAAGATGGGAAAGGGAAACCAGACCACCTTACTTGCCGCCTGAGAAACTTGTATGTGGGTCAAGAAGCAACACTTAGAACAGTTAGAACAAGACATGAAACAATAGACTGGTTCCAAATTAGGAAGGAGCTTGTCAAGGCTGTATATTGTAACCCCGTTTATTTAACTTATATGTAGAGTTCATCATGCAAAATGCCAAGCTAGATGAACACAAGCTGGAATCAAGATTGCCGGGAGAAATGTCAATAACCTCAGATATGCAGATGACACCACCCTTATGGCAGAAAGTGAAGAGGACCTAAAGAGCCTCTTGATGAAGGTGAAAAAGGAGAGTGAAAAAGCTAGCTTAAAATTCATCGTTCAAAAAACCAAGATCATGTCATCCGGTCCCATCACTTCATGGCAAATAGATGGGGAAACAATGGAAACAGTGACAGACTTTTTTTTCTTGGGCTCCAAAATCACTGCAGATGGCGACTGTAGCCATGAAATTAAAAGATGCTTGCTTCTTGGAAGAAAAGCTTCTAAAAACAATAGACAGCATATTAAAAAGCAGAGACACTACTTTTCCAACAAAGGTCCATAAAGTCAAAGCTATGGTTTTTCCAGTTGTCATGTATGGATGTGAGAGTTGGACCATAAAGAAAGCTGAGTGCCGAAGAATTGATGCTTTTGAACTGTGGTGTTGGGGAAGACTCTTGAGAGTCCCTTGGACTGCAAGAAGATCCAACCAGTCAATCCTAAAGGAGATCAGTCCTGAACATTCATTGGAAGGACTGATGCTGAAGCTGAAACTCCAATATTTTGGTCACCTGTTGTGCAGACCCAACTCATTGGAAAAGACCCTGATGCTAGGAAAGATTGAGGGCAGGGGGAGAAGGGGAGAACAGAGGATGAGATGGTTGGATGGTTTCACCAAGTCAATTGACATGAGTTTGAGCAAACTCCAGGAGATGGTGAAGGACAGGGAAGCCTGGCGGGCCACATTCCCTGGGGTCACAAATAGTCGGACAAGACTGAGTGACTGAACAGCGACAACATGATTATTGCTCTATCCATCACAGCAATTACATTTACTGTTCTATTTTCAATAAAATCTCATGAAACAGACTAAAGTTCCCTCTTAAGCAGAAGTAAAAGTGAGAGGTTATAAAAACTAAATTAAATATTCTCAATTCTCACAGCTGTCTTATATTTTCATATTTGCTATCAAAATTAACACAATAAAATGATTTATAAGAAATGAGTAAGAGGAAATTTTGATACATGTTATTTCAGTTTAAGAAATATATTACTATCAGTTAAGTTCTACATTATATTTTTATATAAAAATTATAATTCTTGTCTTCCAATATTTTGTAATAAAATGTAATATAAACTAGTGATTCTATGAATCAAATTTTTCTTGCTATAAAATACACCAGCTAGAATATTTACTTGGAAACTGACAGTACATTTATTAGATTTTCAGAAATTTCAACTGAACATTTCATGAAATTCTAATTCCCACTTGTAAAGAATATGAGCAATATTGACTGAGCGTAATGTTTCACTATATTTACTGTTACAAAAAGTGTTGAGAATTGATGGCTCCTTTATGAAACCCAGCTCACTCAGGACTTAAATAAGCTTTTGATATAAATTTTCAAGAACTCTGCTTAAAAAGTAGTGTTTCTTAAGACAACCAAAACATAAAACTAAATTAAATTTCATGTATAAATATCAAATTATTATTAGAAGCCATGTGCATTAACTACTTCCAAACCTTTAATAATTGCTTTTTCTTTGGCGTTTTAAAAGTAAAAATATATTTTAAAATTATATTTCCAATTTATTGTTTTGGATGTCATACATTGCAATGATAGAACTGGCAAATAAATATAGTTATATTTGTCTCTTTAATTTTTTATGCCTTGAAATATTGTTGTTGTTTAGTCGCTAAGTCATGTCTGACTCTTTGCAATGCCAAGGACTGTAGCCTGCCAGGCTCCTCTGTCCATGAGATTTCCCAGGCAAGAATACCTGAGTGGGTTGCCATTTCCTTCTCCAGGGGCTCCTCCCAACCCAGGGATTAAACCTGTGTCTCCTGCATTGCCAGACAGATTCTCTACCACTGAGTCACCTGGGAAGCCCACCTTGAAATACTGCTTTTACATAATTACAGTGATGATTATTCCACAACACTGATAAAAAGTGGTTCTGGAGTACATTCCTGGTTTTGTGTGTGTGTATGTGTGTGACTCTAATGAGAATGCTACAGTCTTTTCCCATTATGCGTAATACTAGCTTTTGTATTGTATGTAGCTACATAATGTATACAAGAATATAAGCATAGTTGTTAGAATCTAATCTTAATTGCTACAACATTCAGACCTTAAATATTTATGGATTAAGCAAAATAAAAGTTCACTCCTTGACTGACTCTGCTCTGAAAGTTGTGATGGGATTTACAGGTGTCTTGTTGCACTGTCTTTCCTGCAAACCTGCCCTAGCTTCTCTTGTACAAGATGTTTCACAATCACAATCCCATCTCAGAAATGTAAGGGGAAGAAAGGTTGCTGTGGACTTATTGCTAGCACATCACAAAGACATAATCAAAACTCAGCTTTTTCTGACTTTAGAAACCTGCAGTGGTTTCCAGATTCCCACACTGAGCTAAACTGTTAAGCAATCAGTTCCATTCAGAAAGAAAAGAGGAAGGAAGATAACATTATGGGCAGGGTTTGCCATGTAAGCAGTGATTCTTACAATCATATTGTCCAGATCCTGATGACTTCTTATAAATACAGCTCACAGTATCCTGTACTATTCTGGTTCCAAGGTAGCAAAAAAGCAGTGTGGAAACTGCTGAAGTAGAGAAAAAAATTTGAATTAGGCAACTTCATTAAAAAAGCATACTGCCCTGAAGCAGTGCTGAATGATAGCACTTGATGCTAGTTTGTGAATCTACTGACTCCCATATTATAGGTCAGAGACATCTTTCAGCACCTGCTGCATATTTTGTCTTGCCCTTTTATAAAAAATAAGAAAATGCAAACCAAAATCATTGAAAGGCTTTCATATCTTGCTCAAGTAAGCCTAAACATCTTTTAAGGGGGAGTGTAATGTAGATATGATGTAGAATTTCTGAAATACCTAGCATGGGTTGAGGATCAGGAGAGGTTTGGAACTGTGGCATGCTTCTGATTTACAACTTAGTAACTTCAGTTTCTAGAAATAAAGTAGAGTTCTTATTTAAGTTCTTATTTAAGGGTTCTCATTTATTTCTCTGAAAACTAGTAATAATTTAAATTCATGACTTCGGTATTATTCATGCAGCCCAATTTAGTATGAACAATGTTTCTCAGGTTCAATGTTTATAAAGGGTGTGTGTGGGGGGTATACTGAACTTTATAACAAGCAGATGCTAAAAGTAACTCCTCATGTGCTGCCCTTATGAATCTGAGCCTGAAATATATTGCATGATTTAGGCAACCTGATTATAGGAGGAAATGAGAATGTTTTCTTTGGGGGGGGGAAACTTTCGGAAGATACATACTTTAAAAGCAAATATATGAAAAAAAATGTTGACAAAAGGATATTTCTCTTTAGGGCAGGAGTCATATTTTAGAATTTGATACATGTTGCTGGTGATTTCCTCAATATGGGTACCAATAAGTTTGTTAATCAAAGATAAATAATGTATTAGAAACTATTACTAAGTGAAGATTCAATAATAAATTAAAGCTTTTATATGTCATATAATTCAATAGGAAAATGTCAGGTGAATGCAATTTAAATGCTAACAATTATATTAGATATAATACTAAAATAGTTGTATAAAGAACATTGGACATGACTGGAAGTATTAAATATCTGTTGAATAAAATAAGGAACTCCTTTATAAAATTATGTTTTCAGAATACTTGATGATAATTAGTGATTTTTTTAATGTACAAGAATCTGGTGTTTATATGAGTCTTCCAGATGGATAAAATATCACTGTATTAATGACTATCTCATTAAAACTATATGATTTTCACTTTTGCCATATTGTATCCATCATGTGTTTTTTAAAGAAGTTAATGAGGGTCTTTGAAGAAACATGATTCTGTAATTATTATGGATAGTTAAGATTTTATTTGGAATGTACTAGTAATTATTTCAAGAGAAAATATTAGTTACTAAAACTATATAAGAGTTTTAAAACTATTTTCAAATAGTATTTTGAAAACCCTCTTTAGGTATTCTCAATTTATCAGTTCAAGAATATCTGCTGGTTTAAGCTTATGTTCTGATGACTGTGAAAGTAAAAGAGTAAATATAACATTCATTGTAGTTTTCCAATGACTTTGATTATTGGTCAAAAAAAAAAATGTAGGTAGACATTGTTGGCCAGAAACCTGTTCTCAAATTCTAATTCTTTTATTTTTTTTCTTTTATTCTAAAATGAAGGAGTTTGGTTAGGTTATTTGACGTTTTTTTGAACCCACCCACATCATCAACTTCACATTGGAGATAATAACTAATAAATAAGTAAACAATTTTTCATGTAGAATAAATGAAATAATCTGTGTAAAGTCTTGATTCATAATAGGAATTTAGGAATTCAGAAAATGATATTTAACATGTACCTATAGTCTTTCATTTAATTTTTTCCACTTTAAAAAGTATGTTATGAAAGAATGAAACTAGAACACTTTCTAACACCATACAAAAAAAAAAAAAAAAACCTCAAAATGGATTAAAGATATAAATGTAAGACCAGAAACTATAAAACTCCTAGAGGAGAACATAGGCAAAACACTCTCCGACATAAATCACAGCAGGATCCTCTATGACCCACCTCCCAGAATATTGGGAATAAAAGCAAAAATAAACAATTGAGACCTAATTAAAATTAAAAGTTTCTGCACAACAAAGGAAACTATAAGCAAAGTGAAAAGACAGCCTTCAGAATGGGAGAAAATAATAGCCAATGAAGCAACTGACAAAGAATTAATCTCAAAAATATACAAGGAACTCCTGCAGCTCAATTCCAGAAAAATAAATAGCCCAATCAAAAAATGGGCCAAAGAACTAAGCAGACTTTTCTCAAAAGAAGACATACAGATGGCTAACAAACACATGAAAAGATACTCAAGATCACTCATTATGAGAGAAATGCAAATCAAAACCACAATGAGGTACCATTTCATGCCAGTCAGAATGGTTGCTATCCAAAAGTCTACAAGCAATAAATACTGGAGAGGATGTGGAGAAAAGGGGACCCTCTTACACTGTTGGTGGGAATGCAAACTAGTTCAACCACTATGGAGAACAGTGTGGAGATTCCCTAAAAAACTGGAAATAGAACTGCCATATGACCCAGCAATCTCACTGCTGGGCATACACACCGAGGAAACCAGAATCGAAAGAGACATGTGTACCCCAATGTTCATCGCAGCACTGTTTATAATAGCCAGGACATGGAAACAACCTAGATGTCCATCAGCAGATGAATGGATAAGAAAGCTGTGGTACATATAAACAATGGAGTATTACTTAGCCATTAAAAAGAATACATTTGAATCAGTTCTAATGAGGTGGATGAAACTGGAGCCTATTATACAGAGTGAAGTAAGCCAGAAAGAAAAACACCAATACAGTATACTAACACATATATATGGAATTTAGAAAGATGGTAATGATAACCCTGTATGCGAGACAGCAAAAGAGACACAGATGTATAGAACAGTTTTTGGACTCTGTGGGAGAGGGCAAGGGTGGGATGACTTGGGAGAATGGCCTTGAAACATGTATAACATCATATGAGAAATGAATCACCAGTCCAGGTTCGACACATGATACGGAATGCTTTGGGCTGGTGCACTGGGATGACCCAGAGGGATGGTATGGGGAGGGAGGTGGGAGGGGGTTCAGGATGGGGAACACATGTACACCTGTGGCAGATTCATGTTGATGTATGGCAAAATCAGTACAATATTGTAAAGTAATTAGCCTCCAATTAAAACAAATAAATTTATATTAAAAAAATAAAAAGTATGTTATGGTCACAGCAAAAACTCTGTGTTGCAGCACCAGCAGAAAAAGTAATAACTTTTCTGAAGATTCTGAATACAAAAATAAAGAAAAAATAAAGACTAGGCTGACTGTAGAAGGAGTCAAAATCTGGAGAAATGACCCAAATAGGGGTCACTGATTAAACACATTGAACTTGTAGTTTAAACTTTGAACAAAGGAAACTCTGCTCATCTATAACTTCACTAATGGATTCTTTAAAACATTTGTGTAAACTGGAAAGGACAGAACTCTTTCTAACTTGTTTTATGAGGCCAGCCTTATACTCAAACCAGATAAAAACAATGCCAGAAAAGAGAACTAGAACGAGAGGCTAATATTCCTCATGAACATAGAGGTAAGCGCTTTCACTGAAATAAAGGATATCAAATCAGCTAGCGAGTCACACCTGAATAATCTTAAATGGTAAAATATTTGAATTTGGGTTTGGATTTGGCATGAGTTTTTTTTTTTTTTTTTTACCAATGCAGTTAGAAAGGTTGGCTTATCGGTTGGTCTATATTCCCCTAGTCTTGACACCACCCTTAAGGCAGAAAGGACGAGGAACTAAAAAGCCTCTTGATGAAAGTGGACAGTGAAAAAGTTGGCTTAAAACTCAACATTCAGAAAACGAAGATCATGGCATCCAGTCCCAACACTTCATGGGAAATAGATGGGGAAACAGTGGAAACAGTGTCAGATTTTTTTTTTTTTTCGGGCTCCAAAATCACTGCAGATGGTGATTGCAGCCATGAATTAAAAGACGCTTACTCCTCGGAAGAAAAGTTATGACCAAACTGGATAGCATATTCAAAAGCAGAGACATTACTTTGCTGACTAAGGTCCGTCTAGTCAAGGCTATGGTTTCTCCTGTGGTCATGTATGGATGTAAGTGTTGGACTGTGAAGAAGGCTGAGCGCCAAAGAATTGATGCTTTTGAACTGTGATATTAGTGGAGACTCTTGAGATTCCCTTGGATTGCAAGGAGATCCAACCAGTCCATTCTGAAGGAGATCAGCCCTGGGATTTCTTTGGAAGGAATGATGCTAAAGTTGAAACTCAGGTACTTTGGCCACCTCATGTGAAGAGTTAACTCACTGGAAAAGACTCTGATGCTGGAAGGGATTGGGGGCAGGAGGAGAAGGGGACGACAGAGGATGAGATGACTGGATGGCATCACCAACTCAATGGATGTGAGTCTGAGTGAACTCTGGGAGTTGGTGATGGACAGGGAGGCCTGACGTGCTTTGATTCATGGGGTCACAAAGAGTCGGACATGACTGAGTGACTGAACTGAACTCAACTGAGTCTTGTGTGAGAGTGCATTCAGTTCAGTTCAGTTCAGTCGCTCAGTGGTGTCTGACTCTTTGCGACCCAATGAATCGCAGCATGCCAGGCCTCCCTGTCCATCACCAACTCCCCGAGTTCACTCAAACTCATGTCCATCGAGTCGGTGATACCATCCAGCCATCTCATTCTCTGTCGTCCCCTTCTCACCTGTCCCTGAACCCTCTCAGCATCAGGATCTTTTCCCATGAGTCAATTCTTTGCATGAGGTGGCCAAAGTACTGGAGTTTCAGCTTTAGCATCAGTCCCTCCAATAAACACCCAGGACTGATCTCCTTTAGAATGGACTGGTTGGATCTCCTTGCAGTCCAAGGGACTTTCAAGAGTCTTCTCCAATACCACAGTTCAAAATCATCAATTCTTCGGCACTCAGCTTTCTTCACAGTCCAACTCTCACACCCATACACAACCACTGGAAAAACCATAGCCTTGACTAAACAGACCTTTGTTGGCAAAGTAATGTCTCTGCTTTTCAATATGCTATCTAGGTTGGTCATAACTTTTCTTCCAAGGAGTAAGTATCTTTTAATTTCATGGCTGCAATCACCATCTGCAGTGATTTTGGACCTCAAAAAAATAGTCTGACACTGTTTCTACTGTTTCCTCATCTATTTCCCATGAAGTGATGGGACCAGATGCCATGATCTTCATATTCTGAATGTTGAGCTTTAAGCGAACTTTTTCACTCTCCTCTTTCAATTTTATCAAGAGGCTTTTTAGTTCCTCTTCACTTTCTGCCATAAGGATGGTGTCATGCATATCTGAGGTTATTGATATTTCTCCTGGCAATCTTGAATTCCAGCTTGTGCTTCCTCTAGCCCAGTGTTTCTCATGATGTACTCTGCATATAAGTTAAATAAGCAGGGTGACAATATACAGCCTTGACGTACTGTTTTTCCGATTTGGAACCAGTCTGTTGTTCCATGTCCAGTTCTAACTGTTGCTTCCTGATCTGCATATAGATTTCTCAAGAAGCAGGTCAGGTGGTCTAGTCCAATCTCTTTCAGAATTTTCCACACTTTATTGTGATCCACACAGTCTAAAGCTTTGGCATAGTCAAAAAAGCAGAAATAGATGTTTTTCTGGAACTCTCTTGCTTTTTTGATGATACAGCAGATGTTGGCAATTTGATCTCTGGTTCCTCTCCCCTTTCTAAAACCAGCTTGCACATCTGGAAGTTCAAGGTTCATGTATTGCTGAAGCCTGGCTTGGAGAATTTTGAGCATTACTGTACTAGCGTGTGAAATGAGTGCAGTTGTGCAGTAGTTTGATCATTCTTTGGTATTGCCTTTCTTTGGTATTGGAATTGTATTTCCAGTCCTGTGGCCACTGCTGGGTTTTCCAAATTTGCTGACGTATTGAGTGCAGCAGTTTCACAGCATCATCTTTCAGGATTTGAAATAGCTCAACTGGAATTCCATCATCTCCACTAACTTTGTTCATACTGATGCTTTTTAAGGCCCACTTGACTGCACATTCCAGGAAGTCTGGCTATAGGTGAGTGATCACACCATCGTGATTATCTTGGTCGTGAAAATCTTTTTTGTACAGTTCTTCTGTGTAGAGCCATTAATAACTCTGAAACATTTGTAATTGCTTAATCTACAAGTGAAAATGCTGCAGTCAATATGCCAGCAAATTTGGAAAATTCAGCAGTGGCCACAGGACTGGAAAAGGTCAGGTTTCATTCCAATCCCTAAGAAAGGCAATGCCAAAGAATGCTCAAACTACTGCACAATTGCACTCATCTCACACGCTGGTAAAGTAATGCTCAAAATTCTCCATGCCAGGCTTCAGCAATACGTGAACAGTGAACTTCCTGATGTTTAAGCTGGTTTTAGAAAAGGCAGAGGAACCAGAGATCAAATTGCCAACATCCGCTGGATCATGGAGAAAGCAAGAGAGTTCCAGAAAAACATCTATTTCTACTTTTTTGACTATGCCACAGCCTTTGACTGTGTGGATCACAATAAACTGTGTAAAATTTTGAAAGAGATGGGGATACCAGACTACCTGACCTACCTCTTAAGAAACCTATATGCAGGTCTGGAAGCAACAGTTAGAACTGGACGTGGGACAACAGACTGATTCCAAATAAGAAAAGGAGTATGTCAAGGCTGTATATTATCACCCTGCTTCTTTAACTTGTATGCAGAATACATCATGAGAAACTCTGGGCTGGAAGAAACACAAGCTGGAATCAAGATTGCTGGGAGAAATATCAATAACCTCAGATATGCAGATGACACCACCCTTATGGCAGAAAGTGAAGAGGAACTTAAAAGCCTCTTGATGAAAGTGAAAGAGGAGAGTGAAAAAGTTCGCTTAAAATTCAACATTCAGAAAATGAAGATCATGGCATCCAGTTCCATCGCTTCATGGGAAATAGATGGGGAAACAGTGGAAACAGTGTCAGATTTTATTTTTTTGAGGTCCAAAATCACCGCAGATGGTTACTGCAGCCATGAAATTAAAAGACACTTACTCCTTGGAAGGAAAGTTATGACCAACCTAAATAGCATATTCAAAAGCAGAGACATTACTTTGCCAACAAAGGTCCATCTAGTCAGGCTATCATTTCTCCAGTGGTCATGTATGGATGTGAGAGGTGGAATGGAAGAAAGTTGAGTGCTGAAGAATTGAAGCTTTTGAACTGTGGTGTTGGAGAAGACTCTTGGGAGTCCCTTGGACTGCAAGGAGATCCAACCAGACCATTCTAAAGGAGATCAGTCCTGGGTGTTCGTTGGAGGGACTGATGCTAAAGCTGAAACTCTGATACTTTGGCCACCTCATGAGAAGAGTTGACTCATTGGAAAAGACCCTGATGCTGGGAGGGATTAGGGACAGGAGGAGAAGGGGACGACAGAGGATGAGATGGCTGGATGGTATCTCCTACTCAATGGACGTGAGTCTGAGTGAACTCTGGGGGTTGGTGATGGACAGGGAGGCCTGGCGTGCTGCGATTCATGGTGTCACAAAGAGTCGGACACAACTGAGCGACTGATCTTAATTGAACTGAATCTACAAGTTGTTCAGGAAATATTAATATCTAAAAGATCACTGTATGAGATCTCCATATAATCAATGAGGGGATGGAGAAAACAGTCCTGTTATATAATCACTAGTGAAATACCCCTTTTCATTAGAGGATGAAGGTTGTAATGGAAAAAGGAACTGAAGACTGACTGGAAGAGGACTTCTAACTTCAGATCGGTTTGAATTGCATGATCCGGTGTCTTAAGTTTACTCCATTGGCTGGACTTAATAGTTCTTCCCAGTGCTTCCATGGTGTTGGTGAACACTGAAAGTTCAAGAAAAGTCTTCAAATTTCTTTCAGACAGAGTAGCTCTGTCCTTTCTGAGTCACCCTGGAATACAGGATATTCAATGCTATTAAGTGTAAGTTCCCCCAAATAGCCTACTGAATTGAGATTTTGACTTTTATAGATACAGGATCACTCTTATTTATTTATTTATTTTTTTAGGAAATTGGTGTCTTTTATTTATTTAATTTTTTGGCCACGCCATGCAGCGTGTGGAATCTTAGTTCCTTGACCAGGAGTTGAGCTCAGCCCCGCTGTACTGGGAGCACAGAGTCTTAACCACTGGACTTCCAGGGAAGTCCCAAGACAAGCACTCTTAAATGTCAGTTGAAATTTCTGAGCATGAATATTTTACCTTTAATTTTTAATATAAATCTTTCTAAAATATATATGTGCCTCAGACTTCTTAACACATTCCACATAAAATAATGTAACTTAATACCTGCCTCAAAAATTCAAAGTAAAAAATAAAAGTGCACACAGTTTCTGGATAGTACAGACATAATATTATATACATTTTTATAATCAGAGCTTTATACATGGAGAAATAAATCAGTACAGAGAAGGCACTGTACTTCATTGGAAAAAATCCGGACATATGTCTTATCTCAAACATATCTCCCCCCAAATCAGAGTAACTCCTGTCTATCACCTCTTCATTCTTCTCCCCACTCCACATATCACATATTTCAAAAGACTTCTATTATTGATTTGTCTTTATGGTGGAATATTGATTCTCCTAGTGGCTTCTTGCCTCACTTCTGAATGTGACTATTTATAACTTCTGATTATTCAGTGATGTGTCATCTTTTCTTTAATCTCTATTTTTGAGAGCTTGACAGCTGATGAACCACGCTGTTTTTAACTACTACTTCTGCTACAACCAAATTTAATTTACAGCACCATTTTTATTACCTGATCTCTATTTCTGTTCACTTTTCTTCTTCTCTTGTCTGTTTTTTTTTCCAGTAAAACTTCATCTTTCTATTAGATGATTTAGAAAGTATTTTAAATTTCCAGTTAGCAAATATTAAAAGTTACAATAATAATAATTTCTGAGTGTTAGTGTTTACTTACCTTTGTAATTTGAGTGTAGCTTTTGAAATTTAACATGTCTGGGACTTTCCCAAGCACTTATTCATTTATTTAATGAATACTTGTTGAATTCCTGTTATGGACAAAGGACTGTGCTAGATGCTGAATGAAATGACCAGTAAGATGGAAATGTCTCATCCCTAATGTGATTTTGGTGGAGGTGGTGTGTTCATGGTTAATATTATATAATATTTTAGAAATTGCTTAACTTTCCTAAGCTTTAGTTTATACCTCTATAATGAAGATAGTAATATGTATCACAAGGTTGGGTTTGAAATTAAATATGGTTATGTATTAAAAGTATTCATTTTAGCTTTTAATAATTAAGAACTCAGTTATGGCTATTTTTATTATTCTACTGTCATTTATTTTAACAAGTGTGAAGAAAAAATAAAGAGCCTCTTGATGAATGTGAAAGAGGGGAGTGAAAAAGTTGACTTAAAGCTCAACATTCAGAAAACTAAAATCATGGCAACTGGTCCCATCACTCCATGGCAAATAGATGGGGAAACAGTAGAAACAGTGGCTGACTTTATTTTGGGGGGCTCCAAAATCACTGCAGATGTTGACTGCAGCCATGAAATTAAAAGATGCTTACTCCTTGGAAGGAAATTTATGACCAACGAAGACAACATATTTAAAAGCAGAGACATTACTTTGCCAACACAGGTCTGTCTAGTCAAGGCTATGGTTTTTCCAGTGGTCATGTATGGATGTGAGAATTGGACTATGAAGAAAGCTGAGCGCTAAAGAATCAATACTTTTGAATTGTGGTGTTGGAGAAGACTCTTGAGAGTCCCTTGGACTGCAAGGAGATCCAAGTAGTCCATCCTAAAGGAAATCAGTCTTGAATGTTCATTGGAAAGACTGATGCTGAAGCTGAAATGCCAATATTCTGGCCACCTGATGTGAAGAACTGACTCATTTAAAAAGACCTTGATGCTGGGAAAGATTGAAGGTAGGAGGAGAAGGAGATCACAGAGAGTGAGTTGGTTGGATGGCATCACCGACTCAATGGACATGAGTTTGAGTGAACTCAGAGAGTTGATGATGGACAGGATATCTGCCATGCTGCAGTCCATGAGTCTCAAAGAGTCGGATGCGACTGAGCAACTGAACTGAACTGTCATTATTTTACCATCTGCTTTTATATCCGTATTTCTAAATCTCACGACAGTTCTAAAAGTAAGTACTATAGTACTTTCTTGACAGATAAGGTGAGTGACCAAAGCTCAGATAAGTTGTGGTCTGACCAAGGATCAGGGTCAAATTGTAGTACAGGGTCCTGAATGGGCATGACCTATAGGATGGGACACTACTCTGTCCTCAGCCATTCACCCAGCTGTACTCTATCGCCTGCAAATACACAGGCTCCTCTCTCTGTCCCCAGAACTCAGATCAGCTGTTCTCTCATCTGAAAAGGCTTCCTGTCTTCTAGGTAAAGTAAATCTACTTTTATTTTACAGTAACTATATGTACATATTTCACTTGTGCAGTACCTCTATATTTTCAGATGTTATTAGCTAATTTTCCTGTTTTCTTTGCTTAGCAAGGAGCTTTTTTGCTGCCTTTAATCTAACTCTTTATCTGTGTGTCTGCAGTATCTTTCACAATCCCTAGTAAATAATAGTTTTTAAAAATGTTTGTTGAATTGAATTGAAAAAAAACGACATTTATAGCACTTTATATATTGATTAAAAGACATTATACATCTTTGTCTTCATGATGAACAGCAAGCCCCTTTCCGTGTTTAGATAGCTATCCTTTTTTCTCTTTATTATGTACTTGAGGATATCTTGGTTTATTCATAAATATCTGATAGCCCGAAATCCTGACATTTCTTTTTTCCAATATCCCCTCACTCTATCTTTCTGCCTGGCTTAAATTAATAAATCAACATGTTATCTTGTTAAACACTGATAACTAAAGCAAAGAACTTGTAATTTCATCATGTTGTGCCTTAAGTGTTTAGTCCATCCGTCAAAATAACTTAAATTCCATGTTGTGAAATTACTTCAGAGCATACTGTGAGGATTGCACAATACTTGACTACTGTGGAAAGGGTAATTTCTTAAGTTTCTTGTGTAATACATTAGTCTGTAGAGAACCCCCCTACAATGCAGGAGACGGAGGAGAGAAAAGTTCAGTCCCTGGGTCAGGAAGATCCCTTGTAGTAGGAAATGGAAATTCACTCCAGTACTCTTCCTGGATAATTTAATGGACAGTGAAGCCTGGTGAACAGACAGAGGAGCCTGGCAGGCTATAATCCATGGGGTCGCAAAGTGTCAGACACGACTGAGCATGCACACATGAGCACACACACACACACACAGACACACACACAGACACACACAGACACACACAGACGCACAAATTGTTTATAGACCATTACAGAGCAAAAACTTCATGAAGTGCTAGCATTTCCATAGACTAGCCTATTTTCCCATATATCAGTAGGGAAATAATGTATGATATATTGATAAGCTATTTTGAGTTTAGGGCCAATTTATCTTCTGAAAAGTATAGGTTTCAAATTTCATACCCTACCTTTTCTACCACCCCATTACAAACAGATATTAAAATAATCACGCTTCCTTAAGATGAAGTTGCTTTCTTTTTCTAAGCCTCTTGAATTGACTGCTTAATGATTTCTTTTAAAATTTCTTGTTAAATTAATTAATGCATTTAAGATTATAAAATTTCCACTAAAAACTATTTAGCTGCATCTTGGCATCTGGTCCCATCACTTCATGGCAAATAGATGGGGAAACAGTGGCTGACTTTATTTTTTGGGGCTCCAAAATCATTGCAGATGGTGACTGCAGCCATGAAATTAAAAGAGGCTTACTCCTTGGAAGGAAAGTTATTACCAACTTAGACAGCATATTAAAAAGCAGAGATTACTTTTGCCAACAAAGGTCCATCTAGTCAAAGCTATGTTTTTTCCAGTAGTCATGTATGGATGTGAGAGTTGGACTATAAAGAAAGCAGACCACAAAGAATTGATGCTTTTGAACTGTGGTGTTGGAGAAGACTCTTGAGAATCCCTTGGACTGTAATGAGATCCAACCAGTCCATCCTAAAGGATCAGTCCTGAATATTCATTGGAAGGACTTATGCTGAAGCTGAAACTCCAATACTTTGGCCACCTGATGTGAAGAGCTGACTCCTTTGAAAAGACCTTGATGCTGGGAAAGATTGAAGGTGGGAGGAGAAGGGGATGACAGAGGATGAGATGGTTGGATGGCATCACAAACTCAATGGACATGCGTTTGAGTAAACTCCGGGAGGTAGTGATGGACAGGGAGGCCTGGCGAGTTGCAATCCATGGGGTGGCAGAGTCAGACACGACCGAGTGACTGAACTGAACTGAACTGAGGTTAATTGTTACACATTATTTTTATTGTCCATAGTTCTGAAGATACTGAAAACTTACCATTTTTCTTTATGAGTCATTGAGGAATTTATATACATGTATGATATTTTATATATCATGTATATATATATGGGCTTCTCTTGTGGCTCAGCTGGTAAAGAATCCACCTGCAATGCAGGAGACCTGAGTTCGATACCTGGGTTGGGAAGATCCCCTGGAGAAGGGAAAGGCTACCCACTCCAGTATTGTGGCCTGGAGAATTCCATGGACTGTACAGTCCGTGGGGTTGCAAAGAGTCAGACACGACTGAGTGAATGAGGCTTCCCACGAAGCTCAGTTGGTAAAGTATCTGCCTGCAGTGCAAGAGACCTGAGTTCAGTTCCTGGGTCAGGAAGTTCCCCTGGAGAAGGAAATGGCAATCTGCTCCAGTATTCTTGCCTGTAGAATCCCATGGATAGAGGAACCAGGCAGGCTACATACAGTTCATGGGATCACAAGAGTTGGACACAACTTAGTGACTTAGTGCTATATACATATAGTTTCGAAACTCATCAGACTTTGATCTCTTTTGAGATTATTTTAGTGTTTTATTATAATATATCACATTATGTTGAAAGTATCTATATAATATTGAAATTTTTGTTTTATTGATAATTCCTTCAAAATTATGTAGAAAATGCTTGAAGTGTACCTTAAAAATAATGTCTATTGTGAGATATAGGTTCCATTTGTACATGTACATTAGAATAACTGTGAATTCAGAGTTTCTATGACCTTCTTAAATTTTAAGCTACTGTCAATAACTTTTTCATAGACAGGCATAAAAGCCTCTTTGACTCATGTTTTATGAATTATTCTTGAGATTTTATCAGGCTTTCCTTTATATATTTCAAAGGTCTATTTTTCAATGTGCTTAGGAAGCCATGATTGTTGCTATCTTTGTATTTTTGTGATTTGCAAAATATGGTGCAGCATGAAGAATGCCATAATTTTCTGTGTTAACAAAGATTCATTTCTCTCTCATACAAAATGCATTGTGGATCTGTAACATAACTCAGCAGTTCCAGGGGAAAGTGGACTCTACGTGGCAACTTCACCATGTAAAACTATGCTATCCAATACAGTAGGACTCATAGTGGTTACTGAGCACTTGATATGTGGCTGTCTCATAAGAGATAGGCTATAAGCATAAAATAATTTCAGTTACTATTAAAACTATAAAGTGCTTTTATACTGATTATATACATTGAAATGGTAACATTTTGCATATATCAGGTTAAGTAAAATATTGTTAAAGTTAATTTTACTGGTATCATTTTACTTTTTAAAAATGTGCCAATAGAAAATTTAGAACTATCTATGTGTGTTACATGATATTCCAAGTGGAAAACTCTGATCCAAAAGAGTTTAAATATACATCTTAATGGGTGTGTAAACATACATTATAATGTGTCTATGGACTATGAACTCTAGTGCTTTTGATGTCTGAAAGTATCTTTATTTTTATTGATATTCTTAAATAATAAGGCATCTAGAAACAGAAATTTCAGTTGAAAGTTATTTTCCTTAGCTATGTCATACCATTGTTTTCTGATATTTATGATAGCTGATAGTAAGTGTATTGTGAATCTGTTCTCTGTTTTTCTTTTTTTTTTTTCGTGATCTGAGTTTCCATTTGCATTTATGATTATTTCTCTTTAATTCTTGGTAAGTTGTAGTTTCAGTGTAATCTGACGTGTGTGTGTGTGTGTACTCAGTAATGTCTAACTCTTTGCAACCCTCTGGACTGTAGCCCGCCAGGCTCCAATGTCTGTGAGATTCTCCAGGCAAGAATACCGAAGCGGGTTGCCATTTCCTTCTCCAAGGGATCTTCCCAACCCAGAAATCAAATCCATGTCTTCTGTGACTCCTGCATTGCAGGCAGATTCTTTACTGCTGAGCCTTTGGGGAAGGGGTCAAACTGACTAGGTGAGAACTTATTTATCCTTATTGGAACTCAGCCTGCAAATTTTTGTGTAGGATTCATGTGTTCTCACTGTTTCTTTAGGTGACTTTTCTGCTATTCATCTGGGATTCTTGGATTCTAATTGTAGGTGGAGTTTCTCAATGTATGCTTCATTTCTCTTAGTGCTCTTTTATATTTCTAAATTTTGTGTCTCTCAATACTGCATTCTGAGTTGATTCCGCATTATCTTCCAGTTTATCAGTACTCTTTGACTGTGTTCAAGTCTCTCCTGTTGGATGTTTTCTTTCTAGAGATAATATTTTGACATTTCAGATTTTCAATTTATTTTCAATTCATTCAAATACATGTATTTGTATAGTTTATGCTTTTTCAATCTTGGAGAAAATACTCTGGTGATGCAATTTCTTTCTTTAGCTTTCTAAAGACTGAACTTTAAAAAAAAATCTTCTCAAAAACTTCAGTTACTTTTATTTCATTTGGAGTGAATAACTTTCAATTGCTAATATTTTGGGCTATCATTCTCATCGGTAGCTTCAAATACCTTGATTCTTTGAGTTGCAACCTCATTTAATAGGCTATCATGAAATTTTCACGTCATTAAATATTCTTCAGATTTTAATTGTTAATATGAATATTATTGCTCTATAAGTACTAATATGGGGCTTCCCAGGTGGCACAGTGATAAAGAATCTGCCTGCCAATGCAGGTGACACAGGAGATGCCTGTCAATCCCTGGGTTGGGAAGATCTCCTGGAGGAGAGCATGGCAACCCATTCCAGTATTCTTGCCTGGAGAATCCCATGGATAGAGGAGTCTGGAAGACTGCGGTCTAGGGGGTCTCAAAGGGTCAGACACAAGTTTGCAACTAAACAATGGCAAGCTCTGTTTTGCCATTTTATTAATATATATTTTAATACACATTTTATGCAAAACATTACAGATAATAATGAATATCTTACTAATTCATAAAAATTTAAATAATCTGAACGTGTTTAGAAATACTTTATTGGGCATATTTCCAATTTACCTTGAAAATTGTTTCTGTTTTCTTTTCTATATCACAAATTCTATGCCAAACAACTTAGTGCAAATAAGGTAGAAATATGATGACAGCAAGATTACAAGATAAGGGATTTTCCTAGAATGACATCACTGATAACCTTGGGCAATTTTCCATTTAATGGCCAAAGCTAAATTACTAGAATGAGAGTGAATTTAAGACTACAGAAAAATACAGTGGTAGAGTTATCAGTTACCTCATTAAAATGTATCTGAGTGTACAGTTGACTTTCAATATCAGATCCAATAGACAGTTTCTATATTTTCACTTGACCTCTTTAGCATTATTGCATAATCCATAATTTTTTCTCTTTAATAGCTCTTTATTTTCTCTGACTTCTTTCTTCTAGATATATCTGACTCTTTGTCATCTTAAGAACTGCAGCCTGCCAGGCTTCTCTGTCCATGGAATTTGCCAGGCAAAAATACTAGAATGGGTAGCCATTCCCTCTCCAGGGGATCTTTCCAATCCAGGGATTGAAGCTGGGTCTCCCAAATTGCAGGCAGATTCTTTACCATCTGAGCCACCAGGGAAGCCCTGGCTAATATGTGTGTGTGTGTGTGTGTGTGTGTATTTTTTTTTAAATAAGAAAGACTAAAGAATCAATATTCTATGAATCCAACTATGGAAGTTGAAAAATAAACAGCAGCATATAATCAAAAAAGCTTAAGGAGGAAAATAATAAAGATGAGAAGATAAATTAGTGAAATTAAATGAGTAAATTAATGAAATTATTCTTCCCGACCCAGGGATTGAACCCAGGTCTCCTGCATTGTAGGCAGACACTTTACCATCTGAGCCACCAGGGAAGTTTATTAATGAATTAAATTAATGAAATAGATAATTAGCATAAATGAAAATCAAACAAGACAAAGAAAAACCATCCCTTGGTTCAAAGGAAAGCTTTTTTAAAAAGTAAGCCTCAACTTATAGTGATCAAAAACTGAGAAAAAGAATTTTAATTAAGAATGTTAAAGGAAATATTAATATTGATAATTCAGATGTCAAAAAGTATTAAGAGAATTTTATGACCAAGTTTAACCTAATATATCTGAAAATCTCAGTAAAATTTACAAATCCCTTTAAATACAAAATTTAGCAAAACTGAGAAGGGGTGAGAAATTTCTAGTCAGTTAAAAACTGTTAAGAAAATGAAACCATAATTTAAGGTCTTCAAATGTAATAAATTCCAGTCTGTTTCAGTGAATTCCGCTGAACATTTAGGGGAAAATATTCACATACAGTAAAACAAGAAAGTTTTTTTAACTCACTACAGAAGGTAACATTTGGTATCAAGCAAGATTTGTTACAAAAACCTAACAAGGACTTTTCAAGAAAGGAGCATTATATGTCAATTTTACTTAAGAATATAAATGCAAATATCTGAGAAAAAATATTAAAATACTCGATCAAGCTGTGTATAAAAAGCATATATCATGAGAAAGTTGAGCTTATATTAAGAATTCAAGGATTTTTTTTACATTCTTTGATCAAACACGTTCTTTGATTCACCACATTAGTAGAATAAAGGGAAACTTATTTGATTGTTTGAACAGATGCATAAAAACATTTAGAAAAATGCAATATCTATGCATGATAAAACTTCCTAGTAAAGTAAAAGCATAGAGAAACTTCCCTAATATATAGTATGCATGTGTGAAAACCTACTGCTCATCTCACAGCTGGTCTTGATAATTGATAGCTTTCTCTCTAATATTGTGAATGAATAAAGGAGCCATCACTTCTATTCACTGGGCTGGCTGATAAAATAAGGCAGGAAAAAGAAATTTATAAAACAGACATATAAGGATCAGATAAAAATAATATGATCAATAGTTTGAAAACATATGCCTTTGTATATAGACTCTAAAGATGATTTCTTTCTTTTCTGCCACACAGTGTGCCTTGTGGGATCTTGGTTCCCCAACCGGGAATTGAACCCAGGCCACAGTAGTGAAAGTGCTGAGTCCTAACCACTGAACCACCAAGGAATTCACTAAAGATGATTATTTTAATTCATAGCAGTTTCTGGATATCAGAAAAAATTTCAATTCTATTTTCATAGTCCAGCACCATATCATTGGAAAATGCAGTTTATTAGGGAAATCCTTGCAGTGCTGAAATACACAACTCTGTCTGAGATTCATGTTGATGTGTGGCAAAACCAATACAATATTGTAAAGTAATTAGCTTCTAATTAAAATAAATAAATAAATTTATATTAAAAAAAAACCTTAGAAGTAAATTTAACAAAAGTTAAAAGATTACATCCTTTAAACTATAAAACATTGTCAAAAGAAATTAAAGATTAAAAAAGTTAAAAGAAAATTCTCTAATATACGTACCACGCATGTATAGCGTGTGTGCTATGTTGCTTCAGATGTATCCGATTCTTTCCGACCCCTTGCACTGTAGCCTACCAAGCTTCTGGGTCCATGGCATCGAACATACTGGAGTAGGTTGCTATGCCCTCCTACAGGGTATCTTCCTGACCCAGGGAGTGAAACCGCATTTTTTACCTCTCCTGCATTGACAGCTGGGTTCTTTACCACTAGCACCACCTGGGAAGCCCTCTGAGCACATTAGTTTTGGTCAAGTCAGGAAAGCCATGGCCACTCTATGTATTCCAAGAGATACTAGTTTTAATAAAGGAATTGTAAGTTTATACATCCATTGACATGGACTGGAAGTGAAGGTCTGAAAAAATGCCACAAGAGGTTAAAAAATTACATTGCAGTCAATGATCTCAGCTGCCTGCAACCTTCAAATGGGTATTTGCAAAGGATCACTTAGATATTATCAACTTGAATGACATCAGGAAAACTGTGCATTCCACATGCTTATAACTCTGAGACAGATGGTTTTTACAGGATATCATTTTAGAAGTCTCTGCAAACCCCTTCTCTACTGCTTACTTACAGTTCTGTTGCAACTGCCATCAGAAAATAAAGGCTTTTCCTTTTCTTCTGCTTTTCAGATCTCAAGTGAGAATCTCTTATTGTCAGATCTTTACCTAAGAATACACTGGAAACAGAGTCTCCCATGATTTGGAGGAAATTGTGAGGAGTGTTAGAATGTAGAGTTAACAACAAGACATCTGATAACCAGGGAAAATAAAAAATCTGATAAATTCGAAAGACATACATAATTACTTCAGAATGTTTTACTAGTTTAAATTCTAAGCATTTGACACTTATAAATATAAGCCTGAAACAAGTCATCTCTTTAATATAGTTGGAATCATCAATGCAGTCTCTTATAATATCAAGATATTCTAAGTTATTCTGATATATAAAATCATTCTGCAAATTGTTATCAAGGACAGCCAAGGGAAGTCCAAATGGTGAAGTTCCACACACAAAAAAATTTGTGTGTAAACATAACAGATGAGCCACAATAATTTTGGGGCAGGAATTTTAAGAGTGAGATATCAATATTTGCCAAAGCTCTAGTTGATTCATTTATTCACACTGCTATTTTAAAATATGTCATAGATTGCAATATATTAACTTGGAAAATCACTCTTTAATGTGATTTCCACAGTTATATATTCTAGGAATCTCACATGTGCTTTTAAAACACTAAAAAACAAAAAGAAAGAAAGAAAGAAAAACAAAAGCAAGAACATTTCAGTTTTTGCTTTAGGAAACTGAAGAATGTTTATGCTATTCGAACCAAAGATTTATTTTTAAAGAGTAATGTCACCCTCTTGTGGTGTTTTCAGATACTGCTGCTAAAGATAAAGATATTAAAGGGTATATTTGTATAATAGGGAAGTATTAACGCTTTTCAGTACTTGCCTCTCTTGCACGCGTGCATTCTTAGTTGCTTAGTTGTGTCCGACTCTTTGCAACCCTTTGGACTGTATCCCGCCAGGCTCCTCTGTCCATGGGATTTTTAAAGCAAGAATACTGGGAAGGGTTGTCATTTGACCCTCCACAGTATCTTCCTGATCCAGGGATAGAACTGCATTGCAGGTGGATTCTTTACCCACTGAGCCATCTTTGACCCTCCACAGTATCTTCCTGATCCAGGGATAGAACTGCATTGCAGGTGGATTCTTTACCCACTGAGCCATCGGAGAAGCCGTCTCAGTCAGGCAAAAATGTATTTAGCCAATGGTTGAGCACTTTTGTTTCAATCTTCATGTTAATAACTACTTCAAAGCATTTAAAATTTATTTTGTTTTAGAAAATACTATTACATGGAAGGCTTTTAATAATAATTTTAATATTACTGAAAACTTGTTTGTGATTATTGTCTTCTTCTCCCATATAAATGTAAGTTATATAAAATAGAGACATTGTCTTATTCACAGATTAACCTCCTGAGTTTAGAGAAGTGCACAGTCAGCCAACAGATGCCTGATGAATCAATGAATGCAAATGTGAGAGAATGGATGCTTTCTCTCTTTTGTAAATATTTCAAGATAAATAAATTCCAGAATTTTCCTGATTTTGTAACAAACTAAGCAAACCAGAACTTTGTAAAGTGACCTATTTCAGTAGTACATGAAGAACTTGAATTTGATTAATTATATTTTGAAAATATGAATTTATTTGGCTCAGCTGGTGATACAATGTAGTGGAAAAAGTGTAGCCTTTGGAGTTGATAAGACAATTTTCACTTCTAGCTTTGCTGCTACTGTGATTTGGGGTAAGTGGCAAACATTCTGAGGCGAGATTATTCTTTTTTTGATATTGGAGAGAATAATAACTTCCTTCATAGCACATTGACTGGCTAGAAATATGAGCTTTACTAATGTGATATAACTTTTATCAATGTTTATTAATTTTATAATTTGAATTATTCAAAACCCCCAAGTGGATTAGTCGCCAAACATTTAAAGGTGATACATCTTGTCATGTGTCATGGTAGTCCTAAATGGGGGGACTAAGCTGATAAAAAAATCTGTCTGCAATGTGGGAGACCTGGGTTCATTCCCTGGGTTGGGAAGATCCCCTGGAGAGCTAAAGTATGTATAGAACTTCTAAAAATATTCAAAAAAAATAAAGAACTCAATTTCCATCAGAGGGCAGCCAGAATGAAAACCACAATCACAGAAGACTAATTAAACTGATGACATGGAACACAGCCTTGTCTAACTCAGTGAAACTATGAGCCATACCATGTAGGGCTACCCAAGACAGATGGGTCATGGTGGAGAGTTCTGACAAAACGTGTTCCACTAGAGAAGGGAATGGCAAACCACTTCAATATTCTTGTTTTGAGAACCCCATGAACAGTATGAAAAGGCAAAAAAATATGACAGTGAAAGATAAACTCCTCAGGTTGGTAGGTGCCCAATATGCTACTGGAGAAAGAACTGACTCATTGGAAAAGACTCTGATGCTGGGAAAGATTGAAGGCAGGAGGAGATGGGGATGACAGAGGATGAAATGGTTGGATGGTATCACCAACTCAATGGTGAACAAACATATAAGACCTATTCTTCCTTTTCAAATGCTTATAGTTGAAAAAAATAGTTTAAAAACAGCAAATTAATATTATATGTTCTAGATTGAAACTCCAGTTAAGTTCAAGCCTGATATTTACCGAATTAAGTGGTGGCTCAGAGGGTAAAGCATCTGCCCGCAATGTGGGAAACCTGGGTTCAATCCCTGGGTCGGGAAGATCCCCTAGAGCAGGAAATGACAACCCACTCTGGTACTGTTGTCTGGAAAATCCCATGGACCGAGAAGCCTGGTAGGCTACAGTCGATGGGGTCGCAAAGAGTCACACGACTGAATGACTTCACTCACTCACTCAATATAATTTTAGGAAACTTCTGATGACAGTATTTAATGTTTTAGTATCATATTTTAGAAACAGAAAATGTCATTACTTTTAATGAAATGAGATATATTTTCAATCACACCAAGTATGTTTCTTTAACCCTTCAAAAAATATATCATAATCATGTGAGTTAGCAGATTTCATGACATAATATCCCTAGGTTTTTGCCTGCCACACCTAATGCAAAGAGCTGACTCATCAGGAAAGACGTTGATGCTGGGAAAGTTTGAGGGCAAGAGGAGAAGGGGGTGACAGAGAATAAGATAGTTGGATGGCATCACTGACTCAGTGGACATGCGTTTGAGCAAATTCTGGGAGATAGTGAAGGACAGGGGAGCCTGGTATGCTGAGTTAGACAAGACTTTAGCAAGTAAATAACAACAATCCCTTTAAAAGTATTCAGTTGGGGTAAATACTCTTTACTCCTTAGCTCCTATAAAAGCTTTCATTGGTCCCCTATTTGGTGCGTGCGTGTGTGTGTGTGTGTGTGTGTGTATGTGTGTGTTTCTACTTGCTCATAGGTAAGTCTTTCAAGACATTTTAACTTGTAGATGCTATCTTAATTTAGTAGTTGAAAAGTCAAATTCTTTACAAAAATAAAAATATCAAACTCAATTTAGGGTTTGTTTTTCTTGCCTCAGTGCTATTCCAGATTTCCCACAGCTGGTTTACACTTTGGCTTCCATCATGGTCAACAGAAGAGGGTGGAAAGAGAGGAAATGTGATTAGTTAATCTCTGTCTGTGGATCCTTTCCAGCCTTCCAGCCCTGGCAGATGGTTTAAGGCAACTCTCTGCAGGGTTCTTCATGGGGACTTTTGCTGTCTTTCTCCCTTGAAGTTCCCTGATGTGTATGACTGTTTGTGACAACCAGGGTATCAGGAATTATACCTCCGGTTTCTTTCTGCTCCCCAATTACATGAGACTCCTATCCCTGGAAAACATTGGTGCAACTCATGTCTGAAAACCCTCAGAGTGCAAACCTATCTCATGGCAGTGACTTTCCTGAAATCTGCCCCAAAACAGTCCATCTGCTTTTTCCTTGGTCTCTGGATTTTTCCAGGTAGGAGACATACTCCTAGTTCAAAGGCAGTGTTGGCTTTCTCAGACATTAGTCGGGCCCCATTCACCTATGTCTGCAGAACTGGAAGAATAGTCTCCTTCTGAAACCTCCATGGAGGTCTCCTTTTGTGGCTTGAAATGGAGAAAGGACCTCATGCCTCCCCTTTGGCAAGGGGGAAGGCAAAATCCCTCATCAAAAAAAGTTTATTTTGTGATGTTCCATTTTTAATTATTTTATACTCTCAAACTAGGAGCAAGAGTTCAAGAATTCTAGACCCAATTATCTTGTGGAATATTGTATTTTGGCCTGGCATTTTTGGTGGAGTTTCATATGTCATAGAACTTCTGCTTCAGTGTCAAATCATATTTTAACACTCAGTTCTACATCTTCTGATGTGAAGCATCAAGCCCTGCTGTGGGAAACTTTCATACCCTAGCAAGCAAACAGCTGTTTCAGTGTTACGTCTTTTCCAAGATCTGGATAAAACTAAACCCAAGGGACATCATTAATTTCTAGCATCATCTTTTAGTTCTTTTTCTCAACATCAGAGTCTGTACAGTTTAAGTTTCATTTTAAGATAAATGATTTTTCACCCTGTGTGATAGATAACTTACATACAAAAAGTCATTTCTGCCCATTTGAAAGAATAGGTCTGTTACAGAAGGTTAGCAAAGGTCAAGTAGAGAAAACACACTTGATGTTTACAAGAGACTGTCAACTGCACAAGTTGATGTTGAATGATATGTGAATCCAGTAGCAGAAATGAGAAATTACGTGTGAAATGTAATGATATAAACTAAATTACAGAATAAAATGAAAAGAGCTTAATCAGGAACATTTATAAGCACAGTGAGTCATTAAACTGCCAACAGTCTGAAAGAGCCAAGGCTGCAAGGACATCGTTTGCCCTTTTAGAGAATTCTCTAGGGACAAATCTTACTGAGATTTTAGAAGAAAAAAAAAAATCAATAGACTTTAAAAATTCTGAAGTGCTTATTTGGCTGAATTAATATGGTTGTTTTTTTTTTTTTAAAGAATTTAAGGCAAAAGATAAGGTAACTTAATTAAATGATCACAAGTTTTCATGATAATAAATATTAACACATACTGAAATTATCTTTATTGGTCATCATAAGGCCATCTATCTCCTTTTCTGTGATTTTCTCATATTGATTCAAATGTAATTTAAGGCAGCTAGATAACAAGACCAAATTTGTGCTGGATTTCTTCCATATGCATTTTTTTTTCTGACAATTAGACCCAAAATGAGTTTAAAGGAAGTTGGGTAAGAGGAAATTTTGGACTGGAGTAAGTCATGTAAGGCAGTGTCTCCTTATTTTAACAAAACAAAATCAATTATTTTGTATTCCTTGTTAGTATAAAAAAATCCCTAACTAATTCCTTGTTAGTATATAAAAATCTCTCTCTCTCCATATATATATGGAGAGATAGAGTCTATTTGTATAGCATTACTATGAAAATTGAAATGGAAAATCAAAGTAGAACCGTCTGCATACTCAGTGGTGGTACAAGTGAATTTTGTCTAATAACTTTGTGGGGTTCAACACAGCCTTTCCCCTTAAGACTACTTCCTTCTGTTTGGCCCTGTGCCACTACAATGCAGTAAACTGAGAAACGGCCTAGTGGACAAAGCCAGGCCAGTGTGGAGCCCACCTTGTGTATTACCCTTGTTTCAAGATTCACAATAGTCCCTCAATTCCTGAGTGTGTTGCTTGCTTTCTAGTGGCATCAAGTAGTTTATCCCACTCCCTGCTCTTCTAACTCTTAACAAATTGAGAGTTAGTTAGATTAGATTCAAGCTACTTCATCATACACAGAAGCAGAGGTCCTATCTTTATATCCTGTTCTTTGTGCCTTGCTATCATCTAGGTGGCATCTCAGGGTCCCAATATTTTGGTAAGTACATTCAGGACTCATGCTGGAACCAGCACTTGGTTATCTCTGCGATTTCTTTTCTGTTCTTTTCCAAATTATTGCTTTCATTAAGTGAGCAACGTGTTTAAATAATTATTCTTAGTATATGTTATTGGATATTGTAGTTTTATCAATGGAAAGTTGAATAATTCTAATTTGCAGAATTGGTAAATCTATATGCATGCCAGAATTGTGGCTCTGCAAGCAAACATAAGCAAATTACTCCCATGTTTAAAATTATTACTTCTCCAGATCCTTCCAAATTCTAAATTCCTGAGCAACTCATTTTTTTTCCCTTTCTTTTTGACAGCACAAAATCACCCATGCTCACATAAGGAATGAAACTGAGTCATTTATGGAAACATGGATGAACCTAAAGGCTGTCATACAGAGTGAAGTAAACCAGAAAGAGAAAAAAAAATTGCATATTATCGCATAAATGTGAAGTCTAAAAAAAATGGTGTGGATAAACCTGTTTGCAGGGCAGGAATAAAGACATAGATGTAGAGATTGGACATGCAGAGAATAGCACAGTGGGGGATGGGGAGGGTGGAATGGATTGGGAGACTAGGACTGACATACACACAGGACCATGTATGAAACAGAAAGCTAGTGGGAACCTGCTTTAGCACAGGGAGCTCAGCTTGATGCTCTGTGATAACCTAGAGGCCATCTCACTCAGGGAGTGGGGGTGGGGGTCCCAGAGTGGGGGAATATATGTATACACATAGCTGATTCACTTCATTGTACAGCAGAAACTATCACAACATTGTAAAACTATACTCCAATTAAAAAAAAAAATCATCTGTGCTCAGACATACCATACTACCTCAGAGCCAAGAGCCTTTACTTTTGCTGTCTCTTTTTTTTAGGACAACTTTGCAATTTCACACTGTCCTTCAGATAAATAAAACCACCCATTTTGCATACCAACTCAGCGAAGTCTTTCCTAACAACTCTCCAAGACACACATGTGTGTGCACACACACACACATCTTGCTATCAGTGTACTCACTATAATTATAGATCCTGGGCCCTGGAATTTCCTGTCATTTTTGAGTCCATATGTTCTTTCTCAAACTACATTTTATACATCTTAAAATTTTAGGATGGCCCTTTTACTTCTATTTTGCTGTGTATTACAGTTTCATGACACATAAACCAAAATATTATTTTGTTTTATTAATAATAATCAAACAGCTGCAGAAATAGTGACTGATATTAATTCAGTCAGTAGATTTTATCTTTTTTAACTCTCTTGTTCATATTGACACAATAAACTGCTTAAACCATCGTATATTAAACTCTCAAAATCATTTTTCATTGAATAAAAATTTAAAAAATAGCACAGCACAATCACCATTGATCATGAGATCAATATTGGATTGCTCTAGAGGGCAATTAGATATTCAGCGACTTAATTTAAAATAATTTGCAAAATATTCTCCAAGCATGAATGAAATTTAAAAAGAAATGTGACCTACATAATACAATAATGATATTTATTAATTTCTTTGTTGTCCTAAACGAGACTTCAAAAGAGGTGAGTTCGTCAATATCAAATAACAGTCTGCTTTATAATCATGCTGAACATATGTTTGCCTTGGTTAGCCCATATTTTCTGTTTTCATAAATTATAAGTAGATATATACTGGGAAACTTATACCATTCTCAGCAGATTTCAAACTGTGCTGGTAGGCTTTGCATTTGACATAAGAAGGGATATTTTTAGGGTTTGGTTTAATCTTCTTATCTGTTCATGTAAATTTTTTTCCAAATTGTTATTCTCATGTACGTTCTCTATACTTTTTGCTTCTCATATATCTCCCTTGGTGGTGGTGGTGGTTTAGTCGCTAAGTTGTATCTGACTCTTGTGACCCCATGGACTGTAGCCCACCAGCCTCCTCTGTCCATGGGATTTCCCAGGCAAGAATACTCGAGTGGGTTGATGTTTCCTTCTCTGGGGGATCTTCCTGAACCAGGGATTGAACCCGTGTCTTCTGCATTGGCTGGCAGGTTCTCTACTACTGAGCTACCGGAAAGCCTTAAGCAATTCTTAAAATAGAGCAAATGTTTTAGAACGTGGGTTGATTGAATTATTTCAATCATGGCTGCGCTTTGCACATTTAATGTTTCTAAAATTTGTCCCAGCATCTTTAGATACATAGTGCACAAATATTCTATGTTCCTTCATGGTGATTACACTCTACTGAACTTTTCTCATGTGATACTTCTAGAGCTAGATTAGTCCTGATCTAGTCCTGGCCAGTTTGCTTTTCTTACTAACTTCTGAATGTGCTTGTCTCTCATCAATATTCTTGATCCATCTTTGTAGTTATACTCCCATTTTAGTCCTCCTATTTGATTGTTTTCAATACTCATTAGTAGCTAATTTCTTCTATTGCTATACATAATTCTGGCATTTTTACACTTCTGAGAAATTTAACAACTTATTTTAAGTGATTTTATACTGAAAATGCAACAATATGTAGTTCCTTTAAGGAACTATTACATCTTATAATTTATAGGCAACTGTTTCACATGTTCACATTGATAGTGTAGGCAAGGTTCAGTTCAGTTCAGTTCAGTTCAGTCGCTCAGTCATGTCTGACTCTTCGTGACCCCATGAATTGCAGCACGCCAGGCCTCCCTGTCCATCACCAACTCCCAGAGTTAACCCAAACTCATGTCCATCAAGTCAGTGATGATGGACATCCATACATGACCACTGGAAAAACCATAGCCTTGACTAGACAGACCTTTGTTGGCAAAGTAATGTCTCTGCTCTTCAATATGCTATCTAGGTTGGTCATAACTTTTCTTCCAAGGAGTAAGTGTCCTTTAATTTCATGGCTGCAATCACCATCTGCAGTGATTTTGGAGCCACAAAAAATAAAGTCTGACACTGTTTCCACTGTTTCCCCATGGGAAATATCCCATGAAGTGATGGGACCAGGTGCCATGATCTTCGTTTTCTGAATGTTGAGCTTTAAGCCAACTTTTTCACTCTCCACTTTCACTTTCACCAAGATGCTTTTGAGTTCCTCTTCACTTTCTGCCATAAGGGTGGTGTCATCTGCATATCTGAGGTTATTGATATTTCTCCCGGCAATCTTGATTCCAGCTTGTGCTTCTTCCAGCCCAGAGTTTCTCATGATGTACTCTGCATATAAGTTAAAAAAGCAGGGTACAGCCTTGACGTACTCCTTTTCCTGTTTGGAACCAGTCTGTTTTTCCTGTAAGCAAATAACACATGCCTATTTAAACTTGGGTTAAAGGTATTAACATTTATACACCTAGGTTTTAAAATTTCTGTGGGTGGGTTTTGTTTTTCCTGCAGCAGTGTCAGGATCACAGTTCCCATCCTCTCCATACCTCTCCTTGATTGTTTGATTAGTCAGTTCAGTCGCTCAGTCATGTCCGACTCTTTGTGACCCCGTGGACTACAGCATGCCCTTCCTTGTCCATCACCAACTCCCGGAGCTTACTCAAACTCATGTCCACTGAGTTGGTGAAGCCATCCAACCATCTCACCCTCTGTCATTCCCCTCTCTTCCTGCCTTCATTCTTTCCCAGCATCAGGGTCTTTTCAAATGAGTCAGTTCTTCACATCAGGTGGCCGAAGTATTGGAGTTTCAGTTTCAGCATCAGTTCTTCCAATGAATATTCTTGGCTGATCTCCTTTAGGATGGATTGGTTGGATCTCCTTGCAGTCCAAGGGATTCTCAAGAGTCTTCTCCAACACCACAGTTCAAAAGCATCAATTCGTTGCAGTCAGCTTTCTTTATAGTACGACTCTCACATCCATACGTGACTACTGGAAAAACCATAGCTTTGACTAGACGGACCTTTGTCAGCAAAGTAATGTCTCTGTTTTTGTGAATACAAAGTAATGGAGGTAGTAAACATGATTGTTTTTCACCAAAACTAAATCTCTAAAATGAAAGATGGATATAATTATGTTAAACTTCCAGTAGAGCCATTGATTTTATTGCTACTCTTCACCTATGTATTTTTTCCCAAAATACTTCATAAAATTAAAATGAAAAGTGTTTAACTCACATACAAAAGGATGCCAACATTTAACTAATTATGGCATTAAGCTTGAAAATTTCAATTTAAAACTTAAACATGATCTAAAGCAAGACGACAAAATTTTGATCTCTGGAAAATAATGCAAGATGCGAAGCTAAAACCAATTAGCTAATTTTCCAAAATGGACTTTAAGTGATATGACATATACTAATAACAATAAACTAACCAGGCAAACCCATGGACTTCCCTGGTGGCTCAGATGGTAAAGCGTCTGCCTACAATGAAGGAACCTTGGGTTTGATTCCTGGGTCGGGAGGATCCCCTGGAGAAGGAAATGGCAACCCACTTCAATATTCTTGCCTGGAAAATCCCATGGACGGACAATCCTGGTAGGCTACAGTCCATGGGGTCGCAAAGGGTCAGACAGGACTGAGCTACTTCACTTTCACTTTCACAACCATGCAAACCAAACAAAATGTACAGCTTAATTAAACTTCTTTGATAACAAATTTTGAGCAATACATTACAATTGAAATTAGAAAGAAATCACTAAAGTAAAGGCATAAAATTTCGTATGAACATTTAAAACATTAGTTCTCATAAACAAAGTTATGTTGTAGAAATATATGATTAAAAAAACAAATAAATCAGAGATATGATAGACACAATGTAAAATATTTAGTGACTGTAGGTACATTTTCAATGTAATTTGTTGTTACATTTCTCACTAAGTGAGCTAAATCTTTCCAGATACATGTTATAAAAGAAATTTATATCCAAATAATATAATTTACTTACAGGAAAAGCTGAGCAATGCTTTGTGTGGCATTAGGTGTCTGAGACGTATCACAAAAGCAGTTAGATCACACCAGAAACCAGCTGTATAGCAAAACAATTACTTATATCTAAATGATAAAAGTCTTGTAATATAGGGACAATACTGGGTTACAAACTGTAACATTTTAATGAGCAACATAGAAAAGGAATAGAATGAAGAAGAGAAATGGCACATTTGCAAGGGACATGTACAAGTGGAGGAAGGGAAAAAAGAGAAGATAAGAATACTGAACTGTGATAACATGGGGCTTTCTAGGTGGCTCAGCGGTTAAAGAATCCACCTGCAATGCGGGAGTGCAAGAGACATGGGTTTGATTTCTGAGTGAAGAAGATCCCCCAGAGAAGGGCGCCGCAACACACTCCAGTATTTTTGCCTAGAGAATCCCATGGACTAGAAGAGCCTGGCGGGCTATGGTCTAGGGTTGCAAAGAGCTGGATGCAACTGAGCACACATGCACGTGATAGAATGTTGACAAGTTCTGGCTTTCAACCAGAAAACTTCCTACATCATTTTATTAATTTATGTGTATGTGCTCCTCCTCAAAACAGGATATATATGAAAAGAAAGCCCATCATCAGCAGTTGAAATGTATTTGTTTTGTTTCATACAAAATAAGTTTGTACGTAGTAAAGATTATGCTTCACCCATCTGAGAAATCATTCATTATATATTAAAATTAAAATAAGTAAATTTAAAAACCATTCAATTATGGTTGGTAAGATTATTAATTATTGAGACAGAAACATTTACACACCTCAAACTATGCATCAAATTTCAAATGGACTAAGAGTCAAAGGTAAAAATCTCATAAATGATTACATAGGTATCTATGTAATTATATGTCTAATCTTCTGATGGCAAAATATTTTACTACTATTAAAATACATGAAAAAAACTGAATTAAAAAACTTTCTGGCCACTTAATATTATAATGATTAAAAACAAAATAGTTATATTCAGTGCTTGTGATTGAGGATTGCTTTTTACCAGGATCTCACCTATATGATTCTTCTTCCATGAAGTGACTAAAACCTGTGTATTTACATAAACTGAATCCTTGATGATCATGTTTCTATTGAGTTGTCATGTAAAAATTTCCAGTGTACTAGCATTCACTTAAAAGGAATACTAAGCAGTGCCTACAATGTGGGAAAAATCAAGAGAGTTCCAGAGAAACATCTATTTCTGCTTTATTGACTATGCCAAAGCCTTTGACTGTGGATCACAATAAACTGTGGAAAATTTTGAGAGAGATGGGAATACCAGACCACCTGACTTGCCTCTTTAGAAATATGTATGCAGGTCAGGAAGCAACAGTTAAAACTGGACATGGAACAATAGATTGGTTCAAAATAGGAAAAGGAGTACGTCAAAGCTGTATATTGTCACCCTGCTTTTTTAACTTCTATGCAGAAAATTGATGCTTTTGAACTGTGGTGTTGGAGAAGACTCTTGAGAGTCCCTTGGACTGCAAGGAGATCCAACCAGTCCATTCTGAAGGAGATGAGCCCTGGGATTTCTTTGGAAGGAATGATGCAAAAGCTGAAACTCCAGTACTTTGGCCAGCTCATGCGAAGAGCTGGCTCATTGGAAAAGACTCTGATGCTGGGAGGGATTTGGGGCAGGAGGAGAAGGGGACGACAGAGGATGAGATGGCTGGATGGCATCATTGACTCGATGGATGTGAGTTTGGGTGAACTCCGGGAGTTGGTGATGAACAGGGAGGCCTGGCATGCTGTGATTCATGAGGTTGGAAGCGTAGGACACGACTGAACTGAACTGAGCAATGCAGGAGACCAGGGTTCAGTCCCTGGGTCAGGAAGATCTCCTGGAGAAGGAAATGGCAACACACTCCAGTATTCTAGCCTGGAAAATCCCATGGATGGAGGAACCTGGTAGGTTAGAGTCCGTGGGGTCGCAAAGAGTTGGACGCAACTGAGCGACTTCACTTTCACTTTCATTTTCAAGCAGTGCATCAGGGATAATGTCTGGTCTTCAATATATTTTCCTTATTCTCATTGAGTAACAATGGGCCAATTGGCTATAAGGATTTAGAATCAATCCCATCAGCCAATATTATTATCCCTTCACTAAAACTTCTGATCAACCTTGATCAACCAACTGATCAAGTTTACAGATACGGGAAAGTGATATGTTTGCTTCCAGTGAGACGGGACATTTTCTTTTCGGTTCCTTTGTTAGTAAGTAGATGGCTCTAGAGTAGATGGCACCATATGTGACCTCCGCTTGAAGAAATATATCACATCTCATAGAACAGCATCCCAGTTTGTATATCCCAGATGATTTTTATCATTGAGCCTCCAGTAGGTTATCCTTTGCCATGAACTGAATCCCATGATGATGTGTGAAATGTCAAAATGGCAGATAAAACATGAATGATGGTGCCGACAGAAACATTTCAGACTAGAAAGGCAAACCCGAGTAGTAATCTGGTACGTGAATCTGTTCATCTGAGGACTGCTCACTACTCCTTCCACAATGCAAGAGGATGGTAGAAACAACATGCCACCATAGCTGGTTCTGCCAGGATATTATGTCAGATCAAAGACTCAGAATTTGTTTTTGCAGTTGTCAGTTGGATCCTTAATAGTGATAGATGGAAGGTCAGCCTTAGTGAAGGATACTGTGCACTTAAAGGGCATGCATTGCCTTTCTCCCTGCTGTCATGGACACATTATAAGCACATAGGAGGGCATCTGACAGAATTTCATAGGATGGGCCATCTTACTTAATTATTAAGAGTCTCCTCTTCATGGGTGCTTTCTGGTCAGCATATTGTGGGACACAAATATCCTTATATACTATATTCAGTCCCAGAGTCCTATTCATATGTTTCTCCTTAAGATTACTTTCCCATCCATCTTTCAATCTCACAAAGATTATATTTGTATATGAGCCTCTTGGTGAAAGTGAAAGAGGAAAGTGGAAATGTTGGCTTAAAACTCAACATTCAGAAAACTAAGATCATGGCATCTGTTCATATCACTTCATGGCAAATAGATGGGGAAACAGTGGAAACAGTGACAGATATTATTTTGGGGGGGGGCTCCAAAATCACTGCAGATGGTGACTGCAGCCATGAAATTAAAAGATGCTTGCTCTCTGGAAGAAAAGTTATGACCAACCTAGACAGCATATTAAAAGCAGAGACATTACTTTGCTGACAAAGGTCCATCTAGTCAAAGCTTTTTTTTTTTTTCAGTAGTCATGCATGGATGTGAGAATTGGACTATAGAGAAAGCTGAATGCTGAAGAATTGATGCTTTTAAACTGTGGTGTTGGAGAAGAATCTTGAGAGTTCCTTGGACAGCAAGGAGACCCAACCAGTCTATCCTAAAGGAAATCAGTCCTGAATATTCATTGGAAGGACTGATGCTGAAGCTGATACTCCAATACTTTGCCACCTAATGTGAAGAACTGACTCATTTGAAAAGACCCTGATGCTGGGAAAGATTGAAGGTGAGAGGAGAAGAGGGTGACAGAGGATGAGATGGTTGGATGGCATCACCGTCTCAAAGGACATGAGTTTGAGTAAACTCTGGGAGTTGGTGATGGATCGGGAGGCCTGGCGTGCTACAGTCCATGGGGTTGCAAAGAGTCGGACACGACTGAGCAACTGAACTGAACTGATATACATATCTATCTATCTGTCTATCTGTATATTCTTTGAACCATATTAATGTAAGACTGGATTTCTGTAGTAGAAGCTTCAGTACATGAAATAAATTCAGAGCAATCGTCAAGGCGGTATATGATTAATGCTATAATTGAAGGATGAAGCTTTTTTTGAGGTATAATTGATGTGTAACTTTACGAAGTGAAGTGAAAGTCACTCAGCTGTGTCAAACCCTTTGCTACCTGATAGACTAACTACACAGTTCATGGAATTCTCCAGGGCAGAATACTGGAGTAGGTAGGCTTTCCCTTCTCCAGGAAATATTTCCAACCCAGGGATTGAACACAGGTCTCTTGCATTGCAGGCAGATTCTTAATCAGCTGAGCCACAAGGGAAGCCCAAGAATGCTGGAATGGGTAGCATATCCCTTCTCCAGCAGATCTTCCTGAACCAGGAATTGAACTGGGGGGGTCTCCTGCATCACAGGCAGATTCTTTACCAACTAACTAGCTATGTTAGTTTCAAATGTACAACATAACGATCCATTATTTGTATATATTAAGTCTAATATCCTATTAGTCTAATTAGTATCAATCCCCATATGTATCTGTGTATTTTTTTTATTATGGTGAGGATTTTAAACATCTACTCTCTTATTGAATTTCAAAAATATAACACATCCCCATGACTTATTTAATTTATAACTGAAAATTTGTCCCTTTGACCCACCCCCACCCATTTTCTTCACCCTCCATCCCTTGTCTCTGGGAACCACCAGTCTGCATCTATGAGCTTTGTTGTTTTATGTTGTTGAGATCTTTAGTAGAGGGGGAAATTAAATATATCTGGGTGTGTGCATGCATGCTAGGTCACTTCAGTTGTGTCCATCTCTTTGCAACCCTATGGACTCTAGCCTATCAGACTCCTCTGTCCATGGGTATGCTCTAGGCAGGAATACTGGAGTGCCATGCCCTCCTCCAGGGGCCTTCCCAACCTAGGGTTCAAACTTGTGTTTGTTATGTCCCTTACATTGGCAGATAGGTTCTTTAAAGCCACGTGGGAAGCCCATATCTAGGTGGAACAGGGTGAATATCAAGCACTTGAACTTGATGGGTAGTAAAATTTCAACGGAAGAAATATTCTTGCTCTTTTTTAAAAGAAGAAATGCACATGCTTCACAGTGTTCTTTCAAAATATGCTGGTTCATGTATACAAATCACTATTCCTACACATACATTTTCTCAACAAAGGATGAGAGACACACGTACACAAAATTAATATATAATAGCAATGATAATTTCTTGTTAAATAGTTTTTGCTTCAGCAGTCTCATATTCCCATAATAGATATTTTGTTGTGGTGCTTTTAGAAAAGAACATTTTTTTTAAACTTTGATTTTCATCATAGCCATGCACCACAGCTACAAAATATGAAATATATGGACATCACTCATATTAAACTCAAGGGTGAAAGTTCCTAACTTTTAAATTCTCCAAAAGTCATGTGAATGTCCCTTCAAATCCTGTGCCTGAGAAAGGTCAGTCCTGCTCTAAAAGTAGAAACAGTTAAGTCACAAGTAGTCTCAGACTTTTCAACCTCTGTTCTGTCAGTAGGGTAGAAATGCTGAGATTTTAAGATGACCTTCTGCTAATACAGTAAGAGCTTCTTCAGGTCAGAGGGCAAGAGTCAGTATTAAAAAGTCAAATCATATAACATTTTTAAATTATGATAAAATCTTGTGAATTTTAGAATATGCTTTTCTGTATGTGGATTTGTAGCTGGTTTACTTTATTACATATTATTTGTATTATTACACACGTCTTATATGTAATAACCTATGTTATTCCATGATCTGCCCCATGTCTATTTGTATGTCATCAAATATAAATTCTCCCTCTTGATTTACTATATCAAGTAATGTGAGTTCTCAATTCCTCAGACAAACCAAATATGCAGAATGGCCTATCATGCCATCGCTCCCATGCTCACTGTATAAAATACAACTGAGGAGCATCCCACTTCATCAAACAGACACATTGTCTTCTGACTACAGAGTACACTTGGACAGACATTACTTTGGGAAGTGGCAAGCATATATAAATGGTGGACCCATCTCTGTTTAACATGTATTCGTTGAATAAATTAGTCTCATTAGGTTTGCATAAACATCTCGTTTACTTGGGCCTTCTCAAGGTGTTATAGCACCTTAAGAAATGTTTTCCAGTTGTGTTGTAGCCAATACCATCTGCTTCAGGATCACCTAGGGTACATGTTAAAATGCATTTGACAGGATGGGATGAAGTAGAAAAGAATAGCTTTATTGCTTTGCAAAGAGGACCACAGCAAGCTAGTACCCTTAAAACTGTGTGTCCCAACCCCTGGGGGAAAAACGCGATTCCTGCAGGCCAAACTTCACAGAAATTCTTATTGAGTAGGTTGGATTGTAGCCCTGGGAACTGCACATCAGCAATGTTAAGATGCACCTAGGTGGCTGGATCCCTACTTAAGAGAAAATAATTTTTCCAGATATAATCTTGGCTTGAGATGGTAAATGTACTGCATGGAAATTTATAAGGCCTTTAATCCAAAAGCCAGCAAAAGTTGCACTTATACTGTCATTGGGATCAGAGGACGTAGATGTGTTATCCATATCTTTTGTCATTTTAAATATATGAGTAGATCCTGTAGAAACACTCATAATCCAGAACTCAGAGTGAGTGCTTATTTGTTTGTAATTGTGTCTTTTGATATATTTTTGCCCTTAGCTAAAAGACTAGAAGAACAGGAAAATCTCTCAGCCTATCATAGGAAACTGGAGGCTTGGAGAATCGTAAGTTTCCTAAATTAAGGAAAAAGAACTGTGAAATCATAATAATTTGCACTTCTTCAGTGCTTACTGCTATGCATTAATTTATTCCAGTATCTGTCCCTTGACAGAATTAATCTTATTATACCCCTTTAATATGTGAAACTGACATGAAAAAAGGTTAAGAAAAATTTCCAAGTTTATATAATTATAATTGGTAGATGCTGAGAATTACATTTAATCTCTTAACACTTTATTTTGCAGAAAAGAGTTTATTGATTTCTAGTTTATGTTTCATAGTCATGTGATAGAAACTCCAAGAGATATAGTATATACTGTATAAAAATATAGTATATTTTTAAAGGATATTTTAAAAATATCCTTATTTTTTACTTCCAATTCTTTTTTTTTTACTTTTTTATTAGAGTGCAATTGAATTACTATGTTGTGTTAATTACTGCTCTACATCAAAGTGACTCACTTATACATATTTGTACATTCTTAACCTCTATACACTTTTGTTGAATCTTCAATTGTCTCAGAGGTCATTTTATGGATCACGGCATACTATTGAGACTGCCCTGTTGTAGAAAAGGTCAACTTTACCAGCGTGTTTTCTGTAAACTACTTAAAAGGATATTTTCTACCCATGGATCATATACTTTCTGTAGAACAGACAAGTTGCTCATTTGAAATGACATTAATGGTTTTTATTTGTTTTCCAAGTCTTGTCAATCTACAAAATAGAGGACTTGATAACACTAGGAATCTGAATCTGCTAGAATTAAAGCTGGGAGAGATTTTGGTTCTAAACATGGTGGTCTGTATTCGCAGAAGCCACATTAAGAAGAACTCATGACTTGCCAACAGCCAAATCTGGTATATGATTAATTGAGAATTTAGCTCAAATATAAACATGCTCTGAATAGAGAAGGCGAAAACTGGATCAGAAATTACATATGTCAGAGCTAAAGCCAGAAGCTGGAGTGTTTTTTAAAAGTCAGCAGTTTACAGGAAAAAGGAAATGGGAGGCCTGATACAAGATAGGCAGGAAAAACGAGAAGGTGTAAGTAAGTATTAGAAATGTTTATAATTAGTGTTTAAACAATGGATTCTGGAATTTCTGCATATTTTTTGGCTCTGCTGTGTGTGTATGTCAGAGATGCCTGTATGTGCTCAGTCTTATCTGACTGCGATCTCACGGACAGTAACCTGCCAGGTTCCTCTGACTATGGAGTTTTCCAAGCAAGAACACTGGAGTGGGTTGCCATTTCTTCCTCCAGGGAATCTTCCTGACCCAGGGATTGAATCTCTATCTCTTATATCTCCTGCATTGGCAGGTAGATTCTTTTGAATCTGAGCCACCTGGGAAGCCTGTACTAAGCTGGAATGGGGACTTCCCAGGTGACACTAGTGGTAAAAAAATCTGCCTGCCAATGCAGGAGATGCAAGAGGCCCAGGTTTAATCCATGGTTGGGAAGAGTCCCTGGAGTAGGGAATAGCAACCTGCTTCAGTAGTCCTGCCTGGAAAATTCCATGGGTGGAAAGACTTGGTAGGCTACAGACCATGGGGCCATAAAGAGTTGCACAAGACTGAGCACAATGACTCCTGTTAATAACCATAGACTTTTAGTTCTCTATTCTTACAAAATTAAGATACTCAATATAAATTAAACTCTAAATATTACAAAACATTTGAGTAGAAAAATATAAAGACTAATTTACTGGGCTCTAAGATTTTTTTAGATCAACGAAATCTAATTAGTATTAGATCTAAATGTATCTAAATCTCTTCATAGATACATTTGAATTATTTGGATATGAGTTAAAATGACTAAGAGAAGAAGGAAAGAACAATTAATTTCCTAAATCCATATCTTAGGCTTTATGATACTGCACTGAGAATATTTAAGAGTTATAATTTTAAACTGGTATACTGCCACAAACTAGAATTTAAGTCAGAGAATAGAATTAATTATCGTAATTTTGGGATCTGTCATTATTCTAATGGTCTTACTTGGAAAAAATACTGAAATACTTCTCTTAACTTTGAATTCAGTCACACACAGAGGTTTTGATGATGATCACAATGATGATAATTACAACTGAAGGGATGAATAAAACATAAAGATGAAACAGATAAGTATTAGACTTTTATCTTTCTGCAGAAGAAAATTTGACCACATACTTTCCAAAACTGAATGCCTTAATGAGTAAGATTAATATATACTTTACCACAGTACTGTAATGAACCTCTTGATTTCAGTGGTGAGTACAATCATAGGAATATATCAGATCTCTGTGTGAATGACCAATATATTTCTGAAAAAGCATTCTGTCATAAAATAACAATGGCAGCACTTGTTTTTTTATTCTTTCTTTTTTGTTTGTTTCTTTGAAAATGACAATTTAAAAAGTAACCATCTATAGAACTTTAATCAAAAATACTATATAGACTAAGGTAGTATGTATGGATGTGAGAGTTGGACTGTGAAGAAGGCTGAGTGCCAAAGAATTGATGCTTTTGAACTGTGGTGTTGAAGACTCTTCAGAGTCCCTTGGACTGCAAGGAGATCCAACCAATCCATTCTGAAGGAGATCAGCCCTGGGATTTCTTTGGAAGGAATGATGCTAAAGCTGAAACTCCAGTACTTTGGCCACCTCATGCAAAGAGTTGACTCACTGGAAAAGACTCTGATGCTGGGAGGGATTGGGGGCAGGAAGAGAAGGGGACAACCCAGGATGAGATGGCTGGATGGCATCACAGATTCGATGGACCTGAGTCTGAGTGAACTCCAGGAGATGGTGATGGACAGGGAGGCCTGGCGTGCTGTGATTCATGGGGTCGCAAAGAGTCGGACACGACTGAGCGACTGAACTGAACTGAAGATATTACACCATTCTTTGTTGTTTCCCCTAAATCCTGTAAGTAGTATAGTTACTAATATGTATTAAGTCATCTATGTTTAATGTTGCATATATTTTAATAAATTAGATAAATAGAAGTTGAAGAGAATATTAGGAAAGTGGAATATAGATATGAAAGAGCTACCTAGAATACTGTATAGTTTGCAAAGACTGAAAAAGAAATATGTGAAATGTTGGATATATGTCATAGTACATCCAAAGAGAATGCTAACACATATCCAGTTGAATTCTAGAAGAATAAAATAGAAACTTGAGAGGCTGTAATTAAATAAATATTAGATTGACGACTATATATATTTGAACAAAAACACAGAAATCCTAAATAAAAAGAAGTTAAATAAAATACACACACAGACACATTATCATAAAACTGAAAATAGCAAATGCAAGATAAAGATCCTAGAGGAAAAAAAGTAAAAATGCAAGTAGAAATTACCCTCAAAGTCTGACAGTAGTGATAGCAACAGTGAAAGGCAAAAGAAAATGGTATCATCATTTCAGAGAGCAAATGCATACCAACCAACATATTCAAAGAAATTTTCTTTCGATAAGAGATAAGTAAAGACAATTTCAGACAAAATAAGCATAGAGCTTACTTCCACTAGATTATCACTAAAAGAACTTACAAGGATGTAATTTCAGAAGAAGGAATTTATTCTATGGGGAAAATCTGAAATATAATTGACAACAGTGAACATTTGTATGATGAGGATAAATTTAAAAAAATGACTTGGGCTATAGAAACTGATGATAGTAATACCATGTGATTCTAAAGATTAAGGAACAAAATAATATTACTGATATCATTATTGTGAGGTTTAAAAGATGTAGGGTTTGCAGGAGTTCGTATTATATTTTTGGGCTCTCCTGGGGGCTCGGATGGTAAAGAGTCTGCCTCAGTGCAGGAGACCTGAGTTTGATTCTTGGGTTGGGAATATCCCCTGGGGAAGGAAATGGTGACGACTCCAGTATTCTTGCCTGGAAAATCCCATGGACAGAGGAGCTTGTCAGGTTACAAAGAGTTGGACTTTTAGACTGAGAAACTAACACATATTATAGTTTTACCTAAAAAAAGTATTTTAAAAGGGTATTATTCCCATAATCAGATTCCTTTCATGATAAGTATATTTGGTTCCCATATGTTTTATTTTTAGCTTGTCTTATAATTTACCTTCAACTTTATTTTTGGTAATGTATTCATTTTCTATTTTGGTTTTCTGTGTGAGATATTTTAGTCCTGGATTTGAACCAATGGAGTAGTTTGAGGATGTAAATCTTGATTTCTTATGCTTGGATGTATTCCAAATGATTGAAACTCATAATCTAATTATGTCTTGTGTCATTTTAAAAATAAAAACTTCACCCCAAAATAAAATTTAATTACTTAGAAAGGTTTTAAAAACTGGTGATTTGGAGTACAAGTTCAGCTACAGAATTTTAGCTTGTTTTTTTTTCTAACTTTGTGCTTGAGTGCCTTTAAAAGGGGGTAGGCATTCAATCCTCAGTTAACCATCACTGGCGGAACCCCTTTTTGCTTTATCTCAGTCTATTTCGTGTCATTTCACGCATCTGTTTTACTTGCCTAATACTTAAATGCATTTGAATTCTTGATTGGTGACTTACAAGATGGCAACTATCTGAAAAATATGTACTCCAGCTTATGAAATGTTGAAAATTCTATAAATGTACATTCCATTTTCTAAGAAAATCCAAAGTGTAATATTAATGGCAAAATTTGTTGAAAACATATATTTGCTGAATTTTGGTGTGATCATGGGCTAATTATGTAATCCTTCCCAGAATCTTCTTAGCATGCATAAAATACACATAATAATAATTGCCCTGTCCATTTCATATAGCATACTACATAGATGTCTACTACCAATGTTTTTGCCCTAAGATGTCTGATATGCACATAAGAAGGTTAGAAGTCATCACTCCTAACAAGTAATAAGCTGAACAAACTAAAACATCAACACCATTTCTTAGATCCATCAGAAGGATAGCATCACAGGGCAAACCAATGCATCAAAATTAAAGAGACAGGAAAATACAGAGAATCACAGCTTATCAGAAAGGAAACCAGCAAGCCAAACCTCTGTGGAGACCAGCACCTGGATAGAAAAACCTGAACTGTAACTAATGAATTGTGGGAGCTCAATGTGAACAAGTGCGAGAGTGAAAATATCCAGGAGAATCAGAAGATCTATCAGATACTTACACTGTGTATCCAAGAAAAAAAAAAAAAAACCAGAAACAAAACTCTTATGCAAGAGGAAAGTTCAAGGAAGCATTTTGAAACATGCCAGATCATTCTCTTCTTCTTACCAAGGCCTACCCTTAGAAGAAAACTATTTTACCAGAACCTGACCTGGAAAGGAAAGGACTTCAAGGGATAATAATTAAGGGGTATAGAGGAACTATAAGTGAAACCATTTTGCGTGAACATTTTAGAATAAATATATCATTGAAAAATAAAACATCTCTCCATAGAGACCATCTAAAAAACTATTTCACATTCATATCCAGTCACTCCTATTTTCCCTTTTTCAATGCTCAGTAATATCACTGAGATCTTATACAATATATTTCTTACTTAATAAATTGGCTATTAAGATAATCAACTTATTTTCAAATAGAATATATCTTGAATTTAAATGATCTTTTCTTCTTGGGTTTTCCCACTCCTGTTAACAAGGCAGTTAATATCCCGGTATTACAGACATGAAAGCTTTTTTATTATCCTCAGTCCATTCTTTTTCTGTAAACAAATTTTCACAAATATTTCTCAGAATTTCTCAATCATTTTCATTACCATTGATTAGCTCCAGGGTTATTACCATCTGTGGCATCCTGAACATCTTTGAACATCTTTTGTTTCTATATATTAATTAAAGGCTTCCCTCGTAGCTCAGTCAGTAAAGAGTCTGCCTGTAGTGCAGGAGACCCAAGTACAATCTCTGGGTACTCAGGGACTGTACTCAGGAAGACCTATTGGAGAAGGAAATGGCAGCCCACTCCAATATTCTTGCCTGGAGTATTCCAAGGAGAGAGGAGCTAATTCTGTTCAGATTCACCAAGACTTGATTGAAATATTAAAGCTTACTTGTTATCACTGATAATTGAAAAATAGAGCACCACAGACTGAGGGCTATGCTTAGCTGGGATGGAGGTGGATATGTGAATTGCAGCCACATATATGGAGAAGGCAATGGCATCCCACTCCAGTACTCTTGCCTGGAAAATCCCATGGATGGAGGAGCCTGGTAGGCTGCAGTCCATGGGGTTGCTAACAGTCAGACATGACTGAGCAACTTTACTTTCACTTATCACTTTCGTGCATTGGAGAAGGAAATGGCAACCCACTCCAGTGTTCTCGCCTGGAGAATCCCAGGGATGGGGGAGCCTGGTGGGCTGCCATCTATAGGGTCACACAGAGTCAGACATGACTGAAGCGACTTAGTAGCAGCAGCAGCAGCAGCCACATATACTAGTCCCTGAGAAGCAGCTGGCTTGTCCAGGCCTGAAGTCTACTTGAGAACTACTGCTTAACTTTAATCTCCAAATGGTCACTATGACAATTTAAAATCTGGGGGACAGTGAAGAGTGAGAACAAGTCCAGGCTCTTGGGAACCAGGCTAATGGTAGAAATGGTTTTTAAAAATGTGTCCATGTAGAGCAGAAAACAAAAAAAGGCACTGATGATGTGTAAAAACCAGTTTCTTTAGAAAGACAATTGTAAACTTTGTTCCTTTATGATTGTATTGTATTTTCAAATACTCCTATAACAAAATACATTTCCCTCTGCAGCTTGTATGCAGCATAGCTAAGTAATGTCATCATTGAATAAGGAAAACAAATCCAAGAATAAGGACCATGAGACTGCACAGATTTGCAAAAGGAAATTCTCTTTCAGATTCTCATGAGAAGTTTTCTGTTCTCAGCTGGAGTTCCTTTGGGAAAAACATAATTATGAGTGACAGAGCACAAATATTTGCTTAGATAAATAAATAATGTCTATCAGAAACAAAGGATCTCTCTGTAATGGAAGTTATAATAAGTTGGCTATGTATATCTCATCTATTAAAAGCAAAATTTCAGCAATTAACCTTGGTTTCATTGTGAACACTCAAAATTGTCAAACAACAAATCAGTGAATGACAAGTGTAAGCCTGATATAGGGTAACATACTATGTGTTATAGGACTACTGTTGTTGTTCAATGGCTAAGTCATGTTCGATTCTTTGCCACCCCATGGATTGCTTTGCAGCACATCAGGCCTCCCTGTCCCTCATCATCTCCCAGCGTTTGCCCAAATTCATGTCCATCGAATTGGTAATGCCATCCAACCACCTCATCCTCTGCCTCCCTCTTCTTCTTTTGCCTCCGGTCTTCCCCAGCATCACGATCTTTTCCAGTGAGTTGGATTTTCACATCAGGTGGCCTAAGTATTGTAGGGCTATAATTTGGTTTTAAATTTGATTTCTTGGGAGTGATGAGATATCTTTTCTGGTTTAATATATGGTCATTTTGTTGTAAATCTTTATACATACTTGAAAAAATTGTTACTGTATTGAGTATAAGATTCTTTCTTCATGTTTTAAGAATCTATACCCTAATAATTGATTTGCAAAAAAAAATGATTTCTGTTACATTTTTGGTTTTGCTGCATAGCACTAACAAAACTGATTTAGAAAAATCAGTTTCACAAATTTTAAGAACAAGAATCATTTGGCTTTGAGATAAAATATCTTAAAGCCAAGAGATAGCACATTGGAGTAGAAAGAACACTGGGATTATGTATAAAAGAAATGGTATAGCTTAAATTCTAACTTCTACTTACTAAGAATATTTTTCTGGGTTGCACACTTACAATTGCCTCTGAGTCTCAGCGTGCATGCCTACAAGCTGGAAAGAATGTGATCTGTAATACCTATTCATGCAGTTGTTAAAGTAAGCAGCAATATTTTGCTTATATGTTTTTTGGAATTTCCGAAACCTAAGGCACTTTGGCTTAACAAACCATCTTAAAAACCAAGTGTGGGGTAGGAGGGAGGCTCAAGAGGAAGGGGATAGGTGTGTACTCATAGCTGATTCACATTGTTGTACAACAGAAACTGTCACGACATTGTAAAGGAATATCCTTCAATTAAAAAAAATAATGAAGCAAATGTGGAAAATTTTGTGTAAACAGTTTTTTCGCTTCTCCAGAGATCCAAGTGGATGTTTTCTCAAAAAATCCTTCATATATCAATTTGAAATCTCTTTTGTAAGAAAAAGACTCACACACAGAAACAAACAACAACAAAAACTTAACTTTGTTCTAAAAATCTATAGATAAGACAAACTGCATGTTCCACCAGCTGTGTCTTTTCACTAGCGTTAGACTTATACAGTCAGCTTAGTCCTGGACAGCCCCAAGGGTTTATTCAATTTAACGTGTCTAGAAATGGAAGCATCTGCTCCTTCAAACTGCTTCTCAGAGTGAAATTTTTTGTTGTTGTTCAGTTGCTAAGTCATGTTTGACTCTTTGCAACCCCATGGACTATAGCCTGCCAGGCTCCTCTGTCCAAGGGATTTCCCAAGGCAAGAATACTGGAGTGAGCTGCCATTTTTTTCTCCAAGGGATCTTCCTGGATCAGAGATTAAACCCATGTTTCCTGCATTAGCAGTCAGATTCTTTACCACTGAGCCACCAGGGAAGCCCCTTAGTGAAATTAAACAACAAAAACCTGTTAATGACACCACCCTCAACCTAATCATTTAAATCAGAATTTAATATTTATCTAAGGTTTACTGTCCCTTCTTCATACTATCTCTGTAGATTTTCTGATTTTTATTGGCTGTGTATTGATATTTCTCAAAAAACATTTCCTTGATTTCATTGCTACTTTAATTCAGAGCCTTTGAAAGTATAAGATGGCCTTTTAAGAAGTGGTCCTGCTTCTACTTCTTCAGCTTCTCTTACCTCCTTTATTTAGTGTCATCAAACTATTTTATATTACTTTCCAGAGTGGAGTATAAGTAATAAAAATAAGTAATATATAAAAATAAAGAAATGATAGATGATTACTCTCCTACTTAAAAATTCTTGATAACTATGTATACAAGATATCATATAAAGTCACCCAGAATTCTCCTTGTGTTTTATTTATTTTTTATTGGATTGTAGTTGCTTTAAAATGTTGTATTAGCTTCTGCTCTACAGCAAAGTAAATCAACCATACATATACATGTATCCCCTCTTCCTTGGATTTTGTTCTCATGTAGGTCACCACAGAGCATTGAGTAAAGTCTCCTGTGCTATATAGTAGGTTCTCATTAGTTATCTATTTTGTGGAAGTATCAATAGTATATCTACATCAACCCCAATCTCCCAGTCCATCCCACACCCACTCCTCCTGGTATACATACATTTGTTCTCTGCATTTGTGTCTCTATTTCTTTTTTGCAAATAAGTTCATCTATACCATTTTTCTAGAGTCCACATATATGCATTAATCGATATCTATTTTAATATTTTTGACTTACTTCACTCTATATGACAGTCTCTAGGTCCATCCATGTCTCTGCAAAAAGCACAATTTCCTTCTCTTTTATGGCTGAAAGTGAAAGTCACTCAGTTGTGTCTGACTCTTTGTGACCCATGTCCATGGAATTCTCCAGGCCAGAATACTGGAACCATTCCCTTCTCCAGGGAATCTTCCCAACCCAGGGGTCAAACCCAGGTCTTACACACTGTAGGTGGATTCCTTACAAGCTGAGCCACCAGGGAAGTCTTTTATGGCTAAGTAAAAAGTTAGCTTAAAGTTCAACATTCAGAAAGTTAAGATCATGGCATCCGGTCCCATCACTTCATGGAAAATAGATGGGGAAACAGTGGAAACAGTGTCAGACTTTTTTTTTTTTTGGGGGGGGTTCCAAAATCACTACAGATGGTGATTGCAGCCATGAAATTAAAAGACGCTTACTCCTTGGAAGAAAAGTTATGACCAACCTAGATAGCATATTCAAAATCAGAGACATTACTTTGCCAACAAAGGTCCATCTATTCAAGGCTATGGTTTTTCCAGTGGTCAGGTATGGATGTGAGAGCTGGAATGTGAAGAAAGCTGAGCATCAAAGAATTGATGCTTTTGAACTGTGGTGTTGGAGAAGACTCTTGAGAGTCCCTTGGACTGCAAGGAGATTCAACCCGTCCATTCTGAAGGAGATCAGCCCTGGGATTTCTTTGGAAGGAATGATGCTAAAGCTGAAACTCCAATACTTTGGCCACCTCAAGCAAAGAGTTGACTCATTGGAAAAGACTCTGATGCTGGGAGGGATTGGGGGCAGGAGGAGAAGGGGATGACAGAGGATGAGATGGCTGGATGGCATCACTGACTCAATGGACATGAGTCTGAGTGAACTCCGGGAGATGGTGATGGACAGGGAGGCCTGGCGTGCTGCAATTCATGGGATCTCAAAGAGTCAGATACGACTGAGCTACTGAACTGAACTGAACATTCGATTGTATATAGATACTACATCTTCTTTATATATCCAGGGAAAATCATAATTCAGAAAGACACATGCACCCCAGTGATCTTTGAAACACTGTTTACAATAGCCAGATCATGGAAGCAACTAAATGTCTCGATGTCTTAAAAAAAAAAAAAAAAAAAAAAAACAAGACAAACTATTTATTTTACACTGAAGTATAGCCAAATATATAAAGAAAGCTGAGTGCCAAAGAACTGATGCTTTTGAACTGTGGTGTTGGAGAAGATTCTTGAGAGTCCCTTGGACTGCAAGGAGATCCAATCAGTCCATCCTAAAGGAAATCATTCCTGAATATTCATTGGTAGGACTGATGTTGAAGCTGAAACTCCAATACTTTGGCCACCTGATGCAAAGAGCTGACTCATTTGAAAAGACCCTGATGCTGGGAAAAATTGAAGGTAGGAGGAGAAGGGGACGACAGAGGACGAGATGGTTGGATGGCATCACTGACTCAGTGGAGATGAGTTTGAGTAAACTGCAGGAGTTGGTGATGGACAGGGAGACCTGGTGTGCTGTGATCCATGGGGTCGGAAAGAGTCAAACACGACTGAGTGACTGAACTCAACTGAACTGAACTGATCAATGTTGTGGCATAAAGCCACATATGTTTATTAATATCTTCTTACAGTTCCTTAGGTTGTAAGTCCAAAATTAATTTCACTGGGTTGAAATCAAGTTGTCCACAGGGTCCTGTGCCTCAGAGTCACATGGGGGAAAGTACATTCCTTGCTTCTCCAAGTTTCAGTGGCTGTCAATGTCCTTGGCTTGTGGTTGCATTATTTCAATGTCTGCTTCCGTGGTCCCACTGTCTTCTCTTCTATCAAATATCCCTCTGCCTCATTCTTATAAGGATACTTGTGACTGCATTTAGTGCTCATCTGGTAAAGAACTTGCCTACAGTGCAGGAGACCCTGGTTTTATCCCTGGGTTGGGAAGATCCCCTGGAGAATGAATGGCTACCCACTCCAGTATTCTTGCCTAGAGAATTCCATGGACAGAGGAAACTGGCAGCCTACAGTCCATGGGATCGCAAAGAGTCAGACTAGACTGAGCTACTAACACTTTGACTTCTTGAGTGATCGTCTAGAGTAATATCAAGATTCTTCACTTAATCACAGCTGCGGGTATACTTTTCCTGTATAATTTTACACTTACAGGTTCCGGAAGTTAATTAGAACTTGATATCTTTAGAGGCCATTATTCTACCTGTTGAGCTTCCCAGGTGGCTCAGTGGTAAAGAATCCACCTGCCAAAGCAGGAGACACAGGAGACATGGGTTCAATCCCTGGGTCGGGGAGATCCCCTGGAAAAAGAAATGGCACCCCACTCCAGTATCTTGCCTGGAAAATCCCATTGACAGAGGAACCTGGCAGGCAACAGTTTATAGGGCAGCAAAAGAGTTGGAAATGACTTAGTGACTAAAAAACAACATATATTATCATTCTATAATAATTTAGCTATGTTTCTTTTATCTGTGCACCTAAGGCAACTTATGTTTACTTCAATTTACATTTCATATATTGGGTTGGCCAAAAAGTTCATTTGGGTTTTTCCATAACATATTACGGAAAAAATCTAAGAGAATTTTTTGGCCAACTCAATATGAACATTCAATTCAGTTTAGGTGCTCAGTTGTGTCCGACTCTGCGACTCTAAGGATCGCAGAATGCCAGACTTCCCTGTCCATCACCAACTCCCAGAGCTTGTTCAAATTCCTGTCCATCAAGTTGGTGATGCCATCCAACCGTCTCATCCTCTGTTTTCCCCTTCTCCTTCTGCCTTTAGTCTTTCCCAGCATTAGCGTCTTTTCTAATATGAACATTAGATCTTGCTTAAGGTGAAAGGAACTTCCCAGTGGCTTAGTGGTAAAGAATCTGCCTGGAATGCTGGAGACACAAATTCGATCCCTGGGTCAGGAAGATCCCTTGGAGGAAGGCATGGCACCCCACTCCAGTATTCTTGCCTGGAGAATTCCATGGACAGAGAAGTGTGGTGGGCTATGGTCCATGGGGTTGCAAAGAGTCAGACACAAAGTCATTTAGTTAGCGACTAAACAACAATGTCTATACATGCTTATGTATTACTGCGAAATGTGATCTTATCACCATTAATACATCAGTCTTAATTCTGAAAATTTTATTTTAATTTGGAATATTTATTTCTAAAGGGTAGTGAAAGGAATTGAGAAAATATGAGCAACATATATTTCTCATATTTATATTGTTCAGCAATATTATTTCTGCAGAATATGGACTCGATCTGGCTTCCTGTTAGAGCAGCTCTGTTGCAAAAGAAAAACTGTTTTTGAAGACCATAGCTACTTTTGCAAATACTGACCAATTTCAAATTATTAAGAAGGAACTGACTAAAATTTTAGCCTACATACAACTGCTGAGAAAAACTAAAGTAGCTTCAAAGATTTCTTGTGTTTGTGGAAAGAGGACATAATTTCTAGAAGAGACAAAAATGGTGACTAGCTGAGTTGTAATTACTGTTAGCTATCCTATTTTAACTATTATGAACGTCGTGGGAAGCTAAAACTTTATGAAACAATAAACACCTCAAGAATAATTTAAAACAGTAAAATAAATACTGAACCATTACCTTGAAAAGATAATTGCAATTATAAGTATACATGCTGAGAAAAATTAGCAAATCCATTCAATTATTTAGTCCCACATATGCTTTGAAAACCCTTGAAAATTGGGGAGGTATTCATCATTTTTCTTTTACCACAAAAGGCCCATGTAATTTAGTTAATTACCACTATTACATATTGAATAAAACATTTCTTTAGTATATGATACCCAAGTGAAAGATTCTCTCACAAAGCTTGTTCTAAAAGTGATTTAGAATTATAAAGGCATAACTGTCATAGGTCAATTATATTAATGATGTCAATTGACTTTTTAAATTGCTTGGGGATATAAAGATGAATATAAACATCTTTACCTTGTTTAGATGCAAGTTGTATACATACACCTATCAGAAAAATTATATATTATAAATACATTGATATATAAATGCTTATTGTAACATAGAACAATAGTGGTTCATAAAGGTGAAGTTTATTATGATGAGGATTATGTTCAGTTGTAAAGTCTACTGTAAAAGTTATCAAACTTTATCTTTTTCTGTAAATTGAAATTAAAGTATAAGGTATTTCATTACAGTATCAACAAACAAGAAGGCACTCTTCTTCATAGTCACCATTATTCATATTATCAAAAATTTTATATTGATAGTACTGCAATATATTCATGATTTGTTTAGAGTAATGTCTGGATTAAATAATTTCTTTTGGAAGAGATTTTAGAGGATTTGTGATTGCAGAGAGCTTGTTTCTGATCTCTGGCTGGGAATGTTATCTGTGTTAATTTTGCCATGATGAATTGCATAAAGTGCTTTGAGAAGAGAGAAAAGATAGGGCTTAGCAACCAAATGTTGTTGTTCTGTAAAATGTTCCCTTTAGAGTCCTTACTTAACCCCAGTATAATGTGCAAATTTCCATATACCTCAATGCAGTTGAAATCTGTTAGCTATTTGAAAACATGGACTTTTGTGAGATTACATTATCATTTTCTTCTTCTTACAAAACCCACTACTCTTCCATGGTGAATTAGCATGTAAAAGTATTCAGGAGTAATTCCATCTTAAAAATATTTGTTTCTTCTAGGACTTTTATTCCTTAAGTAACTTGCATTATAATTGGAGGAAAGATGAGTACCTTGACTCTGATTTAAAATAATCCATTTGTATACAGATACTTATCGTGTTATGAATAAATCAACAAATGCACTCTCCTTGGTAAATAATTCCATGGGACTAACAGAACTGACACTTAAAAGTTCAGTTACGAAAAATCATTAAATTGGGTTTTTTCTCTTTGGATTTGGATTTCTTTTTTTTGTTTTGCCTAGGAAGACTTTCCCTTTTTCAAGATTATTTATAAGATTCCATATACATGTCAACTTGACCCTTTTCTAATTTTATTTCGTGCTAAGATTTTTAATATTCATAATTTATTTTTCTGCATATGAGGTAAAAACATAACTTATTAGTCAATGACTTTTTCTAAAAAATTTGATATCTGTACAGTTTAATGATAGAATATATCAAAAACTTTATATTCAGTTTCTACACTTAAAATTTTCTTCTATTAATGAACATACCAATCTAGTCCTAATAAAATAGCATTTAATTATGTTTTGGTATGATTTGGCTCATAAGAGATGTTTTTTACTATTTTGCCTAAAAATTTCCCAATTATTCGTGCATATTTCGTTTTCCAAAACAGGTTGTCCACATGCAATTAAACCATCTTTGTTGGGATTCTAATAGTGATTATATTTTCCTTTCAGATTAATTTGATAGTAATTACACCATTGAGTCTTTCTGTTCATATTTGTTTACATATTCAAAACTTGCTTTATAATCTTCAATAAAGAATGAAAATTCGTAGTATAAATATGATACATTCCCTTTTCGTTTTACTCTTCTTTGCATCCTTTTCCCCCTCAGTCTTTCTTTGTGAAAAGGACCATATTTCTATCCTGTTAGAAGTTATTAATGATACTCACTTCATGAAGTTTCCCAAAGAATTAAATGTTGTACACCTGGAAAACACATTTTAAAATTGCTTGTTAATTTACTGTGTTAAACACATGTTTAGCTGCTATTTTTATTGTTTGGAATTATTGCTTTCGTTATGATTATCTTTTATCTGACCACCCTACTGAATGGCTTTAATGCATGTTAACAGTGTAGATAATAAAACTATAGAAAACTATCATTTGTAGATAAAAATCATTTTGTCTCTTCTTTTTCATATGTGCTATTTCCTCATTGTGTTTGATAGGACTACTGGTTCTATGCTAAAGAGTAACAGACAGTATCTTTGCAGAGGAAAAGCAGGAGCAATAATTATATAGGCATTTTTTTATATTTTGATTTTTAAAAATTATAACCTTTATCATGTTAAGAAATCCCCTATTTTTAGATTACGAAAGTCATTTTTTAAAGTAAGTGTTAAATTTCATGAAATGCTTTAGAAAGCATGTTACACATGTAGTTTTTCTCTTTTATCTTTGTAATTTATTAAAATAGTCTACCAAATGTCCTGGTGTTCACTCAATTTGACATTTTTAGAATATATTCTACTACTCATGATGCTTGGCTCTTTAAATAGATTTCTGGATTTGATTTGCTCTTACACTTAGGACCTGGGATCTGTATTCATAAGTGACATTGGTTATTTCTTTGTTCTTTGTGTGTCTGTGTGTACCATTTATGTCTGGTTTGGGTTATGACAGACACAGAAATGGTCTTCCCTGGTGGCTCAGCAGGTAAAGAATTCTTCCTGCAATGAAGGAGATGTGAGAGATGCCGGTTCAGTCCCTGGGTTGGAGAGATTCCCCTGGGGGAGAAAATGGCAACCCACTCCTGTATTCTTGCCGGAAAAATCCCATGGACAGAGGAGTCTGGCGGGCTACAGTCCAAGGGGTCACAAAGAGTCAGATGCTACTGAGTACACACAACAACAAAACACAGAAATGAGTTGGGAATTATTTCATCTTTTCAAGATCTGGAACAGGACAATGTAGAACAAAGATACTCTCTCTCCTTGGATATTTGTTGTTATTCCATTACCGTGAATTTGAAGCTTTTGATGGAAATTATGCATCTACTCTTAACAGAAACTACAGAGAAATGAGATTAGCTGAGAAGGGCTGGTTAACCTAAATTTGAAAGTGAAAGTGAAGTTGCTCAGTCGTGTCCGACTCTTTGCGACCCCATGGACTGTAGCCTACCAGGCTCCTCCCTCCATGGGATTCTCCAGGCAAGAGTACTGGAGTGGGTTTCCATTTCCTTCTCCAGACGATCTTCCCGACCCACGGATCGAACCCAGGTCTCCAGCATTCCAGGCAGATGCTTTAACCTCTGAGCCACCAGGGAAGCCCAACCTAACTTTAGAGAAACAAAACTTAACAAAAATATAACAACATTCATGAATATCGGATATGTAATTGATTGCTTATTTTGGTGTTAAATATCCATCTCTTATGACCAGAATCTGTCAGTACTTTGTTCATGGATAGATTTTTAGTACCGAGAATAGTGCCAAGCACATAGTAGACCTTTAATAAATTTATGTTCATTAAATAAATGAATAAAGCAATAAATGCTTTTTGTTTGGTTGGGAATGGATGTTTCTTTAGGGAGGTTTGAGAAAATTCTAGGTAGTATAATTGTCTTTCAGAATATTTTATTTTTAGCAAACTTTGTGATGCTGAAAGAATATATGTTATATATGTATAGACACTCTGTTTCTTAGAAAAGTTTGTGCATGATTATATTCTGTTTGAGAGTCCCTTGGACTGCTAGGAGATCCAACCAGTCAATCCTAAAGGAGATCAGTGGGTGTTCATTGGAAGGACTGATGTTGAAGCTGAAACTCTAATACTTTGGCCACCTGATGCAAAGAGCTGACTCATTTGAAAAGACCCTGATGCTGGGAAAGATTGAGGGCAGGAGGAGAAGGGGACGACAGAGGATGAGATGGTTGGATGGCATCACTGACTCAATGCACATGGGTTTGGGTAAACTCCAGGAGTTGGTGATGGACAGGGAGGCCTGGTGTGCTGTGGTTCATGGGGTCGCAAAGAGTCAGACACAACTGAGCGACTGAACTGACTAACTGACTGATATTCTCTTTGTTCAGGTTTATAAACTTCACTCTATCTCAATCCCATACTGCTTTCTTAACTAAATATACTTTGGGATCCAGTGGACATAGGGAAGAACAGGCTACAATGAGAAAATGCCAATAACAACCTTCCATATGTTATTTTCAGTGTAATGCTTGTTATGAAGTTAAGTTGTTCCTTCCTATCACTAGATATATTAAACTTTCTAAAGACATCAATCAGAAATTTCTTAGGAAGACTAGGATTTCTCCTAAAAGAGTAAAACCATTTAATTCTAAAGTATAATAAATCAGCTGGTAAACATCATTAAAAAATCATTCTTGTTACTTTTAATACGTGGCATGGATTAAAGAGAGAACACTGCTTATTTTTAAAATATTGTATAATTTGTAATAAAAGGGAAAATCTAAGTTATTCATCTGTTACCTTGTTAATCCCACAAATTGTCATATTCCATCTTGCCTTTTTGTCTTTATGGAGTCTATTTCTTCTGTTGGAATAGACGCTTCTCCCTGATCCCCAATCACTTTTTCTTTCCTCTCCATAGGTCCTGTCCATGTTTCAAATTTACCTGCTTTTTGAAGACTCTTCTATCTTCTGATCTACTTTCTCCAGCTCTTCATAAAAGCTCCATTTTAGCAATGATAATATTTATTATAATTATATTTCCATTTTTCTCTTAGTAGATTGTAGACTCCAACAGGGCAGAAAATTTGTTATTAAATAATTTATTTGTTGACCTATTTAATTAAACTCAATATAATCTTAACAAAGAGTGGCAGTTAATGAATGTTTATTAAATAAATGTATTTTTAAGAAGCATGTATTTCTACAATATACTCAGCCTAGAAATGAAACTTCTTTACCTGGGTCTTAAAATGTAGTCCACAAAGTTTGAATCATTCTCTTTTTGTTGTTATACTCTTTCCTCAACTCTCAAATTTATACATATACAAATAAGGAGAAAGAAAAGGAAGAAAATATTAATAATTTGGGTTCTTGGAGTAGCAAGGACCATTGACCTAAAAAAGGGTAATGGAGTAGTAATTGCACATATCAAGTTGACCCTTTTATTTCATAGTAGAAGTGAATTATGTCAGAACAGCCCTTCCAAACGTTCTTTTTTTAAATTTCTTTTTCCTAATTACAAAGTATTACATAAGGGCTTTCCAGGTGGCACTAGTAGTAAAGAACCCACCTGCCAATGTAAGCAGTATAAGATATGTGAGCTTGATCCCTGGGTCAGGAAGAGCTGGTGGAGGAGGGCATGGCAACCTACTTCAGTATTCTTGCCTGGAAATTCCCATGGACAGAGGAGGCTGGCAAGCTACAGTCTATAGGGTCAAAAAGAGTCAGACACAACTGAAGCAACTTAGCACACAGGCACATCTCATCTTGTCTTTCACAGGAAAGAAAATTCCAAGAAAATGTAGCCTCAGCTATTAATAGGAAAAAAGCAAAACTAATCCAGCTATAGGAAATTTACAGGAATGTTTACCCATCCTCTAAAAACTTTCTTAATGAAGAAAGATCATTTTTCTAGGTTCTAGGAGAAGGTAGATATTTTAGGTACATGAACGTTGAATATGAGGAGCTAAGCTTCTGTTAAGCTCTTAACTACTGGCTAAATAAATCTTTGTATGTCTAAATAGTAAGTCCACTTATTTTTTTTTTTTTAAGAGACATGTTCAAAACTAGTTGAAAATATTTTTAAAGTTATTATTGGATGGTAAGAGTATGGGGTGGAGTTGGCCTTAGGGGAATTTGTAGCAATAATAAAAAGGATGTTGGAAAACACATGCTTGGCTCAACTCAGGATAACCGCAGAAGACGGCACAGACCAAGGAGGAGGAGAAAAGCAAGATGAATGATGTGAAGCTTACTGTTTTGGGAGGTGAAGGAACAGGAAAATCTGGTAAATGTATTTTTTTTTTTCTGGTGTAGAGTACACAGAGAGTGAGAAATATATTGACATTATATATATATATATATATAAACATATTACACATTTATAGGCTTGATATAGCTATATATTATTTCTCAGTAAGAGTTTTCATTTTATAAGCAAGTAGTGCAATTAACTTTGTATTTATAAAATGTATATACAGGTTGAAGAATACATCTGTTTGAAGTATTAATTTGTATCTTGTTCTACTGATGTGTAAAACAAGTAGGACCAACAGGAAATCCCTCCATCGTGACCCCATGTACTTCTCACTCGGTCACACTGCCCCCACACCTGCATGCGTGTGTGCTAAGTCGCTTCAGTCTTGTCAGACTCTCTGCGACCCTAGGGACTGTAGCCCACCTGGCTCTTCTGTCCATGGAATTCTCCAGGCAAGAATACTGGAGTGAGTTGCCATGCCCTCCAGGTTCTTCACTGCCAGCGCCCCCTGAGAAGCCACAGTGGCCAAGCAGTGTTCTTGAAAAGATTCCTCTGCCCTGAGACTAACCGTGGAGAGAAATGTGTGAAGACCTGTGGATTATTTTTAACTTTTTAAAAAATTTATTTATTTTTAATTGAAGGTTAATTGCTTTACAGAATTTTGTTTTCTGCCAAATATCAAGATGAATCAGCTGTAGGTGTACATAAGCCACGTTACAGAGGAGGAAAAAGGAAAACAAAACACTTTGAAGGGAGATGGGGACATGGCTTTTTAAGTGCCTGGGAACTGAGCGACACGGTGCCCATGACCTTGGAAGCTACACCTTTGTCTTTATTACATGATGGCTGCCAACAGAGCCACCTGAGCCTAGTGAATCCTAACTGGTCAGACCCAGGAGCTGCAGTAAGATAAACCAACACTAGAGGGCGATCCTCTGTTTCTTGGATTTTGAAGTCCCTGTTTCCTTAAACAATCGCAGGACAGGCAAACACTGTCCTGGCCACTGTTATAAACATGTGGCACCTTGGAGCCACAATTAACTTGATGAAGTAAAAAGATATCACGGTTCTTGCATCTCAGCTTTAATAAGGAATCTGTCTCTGTTGCAAAGCTGAGGTTTCTTATGTGTGTTTGCCTTAGTGAATTACTTACACAGTGAATTGAGTGGGCACCACAGTAAGATCACTTTCTTTCTAGCCTTCTAACTTTTATGGTTTTATGATGCTAATTTTACTGATTATTATTTAGACCAGAATTTGGTAAAACTTCAAGGTCTTCGATAATACTTGGTAAATTTTAAGCCAAGAGATAAAACCTTACGTACATACATGTGTGCTGTGCTTAGTTGCTCAGTCCTGCCTGACTCTTTGTGATCCCATGGAATGTAGCCTGCCAGGCTCCTCTGTTCATGGGATTCTCCAGGCAAGAATACTGAAGTGGGTTGCCATTTCCTCCTCCAGGGAATCGTCCCAACCCAGGGACTGAACCCAGGTCTCCCACATTGCAGGCGGATTCATTACTGTCTGAGCCACCAGGGAAGCTAAGTTGTTATCGGTGTCTTAAAAATGATAAGACCTTTCAATTCTGGTTTCCTCGGTGTGTATGCCCAGCAGTGGGATTGCTGGGTCATAAGGCAGTTCTATTTCCAGTTTTTTAAGGAATCTCCACACTGTTCTCCATAGTGGCTGTACTAGTTTGCATTCCCACCAACAGCGTAAGAGGGTTCAGGGAGGGAGGAGGAAGGGGGGTTCAGGATGGGGAACATGTGTATACCTGTGGCGGATTCATGTTGATGTATGGCAAAACCAATGCAATATTGTAAAGTAATTAACCTCCAATCAAAATAAATAAATTTATATTAAAAAAATGATAAGACCTTAAATTCAGCTTGTTTTGTTTTGCAGCCCTTATAGTAAGGTTTCTTACCAAGCGCTTCATTGGAGAATATGCTTCTAATTTTGGTAAGTCTCTACTTTAGACTTTTTCACTTTAAAATTTCAGCATCATCAATTAACATCAGTGTGTGTGTGCTCAGTTGCTAAGACTTATCTGACTGTTTGCAACACCATGGACTGTATGTAGGCCACCAGGTTTCTCTGTCTATGGGATTTTCAAGGCAAGAATACTGGAGTAGGTTCCATTTTCTTCTTGAAATTAACATCAGATAAGCATTTTCATAGAATCTTCCATTTTTGCACTTTTAAGCAACTTGTTTAATTCATGGACTCTGATTTTAAAAGCCCCAATAAGTATTTTAATTAAATATTCTTTCATGATAAAATTTATCCAGTTTTATGTTAACTGAGATACATTAGAAATACAGTTGGTTTCAGTCTAGAACTAAAAAACCTTAAAGCTGGGACCCACCCATCTGCACCAACCTTTGCAGAGCAAGTGAGTGTGGGGGTTTTGTTAAACTGTGAAACAATTTTAAAATTTAAGCAACATCTGCTGAGAGATAAAGACAAATTATAAAAGCACAAGTAACTACAAAATAAATGCTTATTTTTATTTAAAGTGTTTATTTAATTAATGCTTATTTTCACAAGACCACGTGAAAATAACAGGAAAATTATGCTTTGACTAAATATTATATCATAATTATGTAGTTTGCTTACATAAGTTTCAGAGAAATTCTAAAACAGGTGCCAGGGCACCTTGGTATAATCTTAGGATCATTTCACTAACTCTACTATAATTTTGTTATTTTTATCAAAATTAGCATGACATATGGGAAATGCCACAGTGGGGAATTAATAAAAAGTGGGGAATTTTGCCAGAAGTTTGAATATATTTTTGGCTCAACAATTAATCTATATAATGCTACTAATATCTTACCTGATTGAAGGCAAGGTGGGGAAAGGTTTTTTGTTTTTTTAACAGGAATGAAGATTTTTAAGAAATAGAATTGGGAGAAAGGTTTTTTTTTTTTCCATAATACTTAGAGTAAGAAAGAAGTTATGATTGCAAGTGTTTTTATGAGAAATAAACAATGACAAAAATCTTTAGCATTCATTTATGAGGTAGTATTATTAGAGTATTTTAGAAAACAACTTTAAAGTATTGCATTGTGTGCTGCCTGCATGTAGCCAACATAGTATTTTAGTTCATATGATGCTGTGAGTGTTTTAGGGCAAGCTCTTGAAAACTGATTATAGAAAGAAAAAATATATGGAAAGAGAAATTCTTACTGTTTCATTTCTCAGGTCAACAACTTCAGTCATAAAGGGCCAGATAACACACAAACTAAGAGTAAGGCATGAGAAAGTGTTCCAAAACTAGAAAACAATACACACGTACAAAGAACAATTAACAGCAACAACAAAATTAAATGTCACCTTAATCTTTAATACAACATAGTTATATAAGCAAATGAAGTATGCATATTTCTGGCTATTATACCTCTATTGAAAAATAAGACCTAGAGACATTCATAAAGACAATCAAGTGAGTTAAAGGTCCACAGCAAGAAGATTAATTACCCAAATAATGATGTTATGTGTAAATGAAGGCTACAGGGGGAAGTAATAAAATTCTAAAATGTTAAGAACTGGTGACCCCTGCTGGCAGTTTTTGAGTATTGAGAGTAGGTATTTTTAAAGGTCTCAGGAGGAAATTACATAGCTCATGGTTATTGGTGTTGTTTAATCTCTCAGTCATGTCTGACTCCTTTGCAACCCATGGATTGTAGCCCACCAGGTTCCTCTGTCCATGAGATTCTCCAGGAAGGAATACTGGAGTGTGTTGCTATTTCCTCCTCCAGGGAATCTTCCCCACCCTGGGATCTAACCTGCGTCTGTGTCTCCTGCATTGCAGGCAGATTCTTTACTGCTGATAGCTCACGGTAGTAAGCTTATAAGGTTTAGAATAAACTGTCTGAAAACATATTTTAAGATTTAATGAAACGGTGACAAGTTTCATTCTGTGTAGCCTAGAAGGATCTCAGAATTTACCCCTGGGCTTCCCTGGTGGCTCAATGGGAAAGTATTTGCCTGCCAATGCAGGAGACACAGGTTCAATCCCTGGTCCAGGAAGATCGCACAAGCTGCAGAACAACAAAGTCCATGAGTCACAACTGTTGAACCTGTGCTCTAGAGCCTGGGAGCCACAACTACTGAGGCCACATGCTGCAATTACTGAAGTTTGAGCACACCAAAAGCCTGTGCTTCCCAGCAAGAGAAACCACTGCAATGAGAAGCCCATGCACCACAACTAGAGAAAAGCTCCCCCAGCAACAGAGACCCAGCACAGCCAAAAATTAATTAATTAATTGAACCACATAAAATAAATGTCATCCCTAACCCCCTGAAGCCGGCTTTCCCAAATGTCAGCTACATCTTTCTACCGTGGGTTATGGAGTGTTTGCCAGAATGGATCACATGTCAGTTTGCAATTGTGTCAGTATACAATTCTGGAGAGAGGTTAGGTCTTGTATGAAAACACTGGAGGGACAGTTACAGAAATGAAGTCTTTCATTCATTCACGAAATATTTATCGAACACCTGTCATGTGGCAGATACTCTTCTAGAGGCTATAGTAATGAACAGACTAATCTACAGGCACAAAAACATGTCAGTGAGTAGGTATAGTGGTGAAGTTCATTTTTAAGAAATATATATATATAAGCAAATATAGCAAATACATGTTTTTTTTTGACCACTATCAATAAAGAAAAGCCACTAAAACTAAAATATGACTGGTTGAATTTATAGGGCTATATTTATATTTGGCTGATCGAAATATAAATCCATGTTTTAAAATTCTGGAATATTTCCATACTGATAATGAGTATATGCATATTTTGCAGAATCTATCTATAACAAGCATTTGTGTTTGGAAGGGAAGCAATTGAATCTAGAAATATATGACCCTTGTTCTCAGGTAAGTAAAACAAAATAGTTTTATGTTTTCGATCATGATTTGAAGAAGATAGGATAAGGGTAAGCGTGCAGTTGTTAGCCTTAATATTGAAGTTACTTCTCAATTTTAATTATTAAAAATTTAAGAAATTATTTTAGTGTATTATCTAGCTTCTCTGTAAAGTTATGACAAAGTTATCATGTTACAGATATCTTTAAAATAGCAATATTATTATGCTTTCATAATATATTTTTATCAGGTCACAATGTAGCTGTCAAATACTAATAGTTTAATGCCTTATTAACTCAGTTTATATGGTTGCTAAGTTGCATTTGTTGATAACTAAAGAAAGTGTAAGTGAAGTTGCTCAGTCGTGTCCGACTCTGCAACCCCATGGAATGTAGGCTACCAGGCTCCTCTGTCCATGGGGTTTTCCAGGCAAGAGTACTGGAGTGGGTTACCATATCCTTCTCCAGAGTATCTTCCTGACCCAGGGATCGAACCCAGGTCTCCCGCATTGTAAGCAAGATGCTTTACTGTCTGAGCCACCAGATAACTAAGCCACTGTTGATAAAACCACAGTAAGAAGGATTTTGAGTACAAACCCCTTTATTCAAACACAAAAAGTTTAAATATAATTATATAAGTAAGAGAAGGGTGACCAGCTGTTCAATATTTCAAAACACCTCTATCCTCTGTGGGATAGATTTTGTTGGGTATAGCAAACATCCTTCAAATCTTTTTTGCTAAACCTTAATCACTATTGTTGCTTTACTGATTTAAGTCTGGTACCAAAAAATCAACACATATTCTGTTCACTAATATAGAAGATACTGTCTCCTGTGTGGATATGATGTAAAAGGCAATTATTAGGCCTCATCAAATTTTCAGAAAAAGAGAAGGTTTTCTTTTTTAGAGAAAAAAATTATCAAGTGAAATAGATATAACTTTATTATAGTTCTTTATTTTTAAAAAAATTTTGATCACTTTTGATAAAAGAAAAATTGTGATACAAAGAAGCTACATTTTAGAAAATACTAGTACTTGCCTCACTGAATTCTCTTCCAGGTAAAATGGGTCTCCATTAATTAACTGTCTGTCATGTAAAATACAGGGATCCAATCCTACCACTTTCAATGGTAGGATTTATTTACCATTGATTTATTTTCAGCCACAGAAAGCAAAATTTTCCCTCACAAGTGAGCTGCACTGGGCGGACGGGTTTGTTATTGTGTATGACATCAGTGACAGGTCTTCCTTTGCATTTGCAAAAGCATTAATCTACAGAATTCGGGAGCCACAGACAAGTCATTGTAAAAGGTAAGGTATTTTTCATTCCTCTCTACTTTCTTTTTAGTAAATCATCATAGAGCTGTAAGCATCATTAGGAAGAGTTTAATACAGGCTTCCAATTACAAAATTTAACAGCCCTGAACAAGCCACCTTCCATTCCACAGGAGTTACACAGGTAGTAAAAGGAATAAGATGAGAATACTTTATATCCTGAATGACATCAACAGTTACTTGCCCCGAATAAATGACTGTTTTACAAGACAGCTTCTATTGTTAACATGGCACTCGTTTGCAAAATAATAGTCCTTTGTACACAAGATAGTTCCCTTTCTACCTTTTGTTTTCATTCCTGCAAAAATATTAAATAAATCCAGATATATTACATTTGGCATTCAATTCCTAGTCATTGGGATTATCAGTCTATCAAAGCAAAATAGACTGAATAATCAAACCATTACAAATTCTAAGTATGAGACTACATTTTCCTCCATTTCACCTCCTAAAATAAAGAGCCAGTCTACAATGCCCTATTGTAATGTCTTGACACAAGTCATTATGCAGGAAAACAGAACGATGCCTTAGACTATTTTTGCATTAGTAGATATATGTTTAAACCTATGAATTTCCCATTTTTAGTTTGCCTTTTTAAAAAAAAAATTGTTTTATCCTTTCCCTTTGAAATAGTTATTTTTGTTCAACATGCTGGTATAAGGGATTCTTTGTGCTCTTAACCAGATTTGCCCTTCTCTAATATCATGCTAATCTGGGAAGCAAGAAAGCACAGTATTATTCCTGAAAAATGATATCTGTGATTTTAATATCACTTTTAAATGCCCATTATCAAGAAATAATCAGATAATAATTGATAAGGGGTGGTCCCTTGGAGTCATTTGATGTAAATTCTTGTTTATGTCTGATTGACCTTGGGTAAACCCTTTAATTTCTAGACCTTCTTTTTCTGATTATAGAACTGAGGGAAACATGGTAGGAGAAAAGAATATGATTTTACTAAGAAATCTCAGAGCTCTGATTTCCTATAATATTACTGATTTTGAGGGAACTCCATTGTTACAGGTGTTAAATACTTTGGTAAGGGTAAATAATTAAAATTACTTTGCTATTCTTCCATATCAAAAGAATCACTCAAGAAGAATTAAAAAAATGTATATTTAAAAAATCCCTATATTGACATTTTCAGGCAATCTTCTTAATATGTTGATCAAATAATTCTTGGGTATTTCCAGTTTTCAATCTTTAAGTAGAGTCTATTTCCAAATCTCTTATCTATAGATAGAAAGAAAATATGGCATTATTTTATAAAATTATATCTGATATTTGTGACTTATCCATCAAAATATTTCATTTATTCTTCCCCATTAATTCTTCACAATAATTTTCTGAACTATATGTGTGAAAGTCATTCCATTGTGTCCAACTCTTTGTGACCCTATGGATTGTAGCCTGCCAAGCTCCTCTGTCCATGGAATTCTCCAAGCCAGAATGCTAGAGTGGGTAGTCATTCCCTTCTCCAGGGGATCCTCCAATCCAGGGATCAAACCCAGGTCTCCTGCATTGCAGGCAGATTCCTTACTGTCTGAGCCACCAGGGAAGCCCAAGAATACTGGAGTGGGTAGCCCATCCCTTCTCCAGGGGATCTTCGTGACCCAGGAATCAAACTGGGGTCTCTTGCATGGCAGGCAGATTCTCTACGAGCTGAACTACCAGGGAAGTGAAGTGAAGTCGCTAGGTCATCTCAGACTCGTTGCGACCTCATAGACTGCAGCCTGCCAGGCTCCTCTGTCCATGGAATTTTCCAGGCAATAGTACTGGAGTGGATTGCCATTTCCTTCTCCAGGGGATCTTCCCAACCCAGGGCTCGAACCCAGGTCTCCCGCATTGTAGACAGATACTTTACCCGTCTGAGCCACCAGGGAAGCCCTATGTAAAAAGATACTATTTGTATATGAACTATATAAAAAGGTACTATTAGTATCATCAAGAGTCTAGTGTTAGACATGCAATGCCTTTTCCTTGATGGCTCAAACCATCATGTGAATAAAACATACTTTGGTGGTTTCTATACAGTATCTCTTGAGATGGTGTTGAAGACTTTTCATTTTCCCATTTCTTCCCTATAGTAGATATCTTGGCACTATTTCTTGTCATTTAAGGACTAGTAGCCATACTGTATTCTTCAAATGAAACTGCTTTAGAAATGTTGCACTGTAACCACAGAGATTGTATTGATATTTGCCAAAGACAAAGAAATATATTTCTTGACAAAGAAATATATTCCTTAACAAAGAAATATATTCCTTAACAAAGAAATATATTCCTTAACAAAGAAATATATTTCTTATATAAATCAGAAAAGTTGTACAAAGTTACAGGATGGTAAAATTTTCTTTAGAGTATGTTATAATGAATATTAACAAGGAACAAACAGTGATGAGTACTGATTAATATTTTTCCTTAAGAAAACTGTATTTAAATTATTTAATTAGTAAAGAAGCAGTAGCTAGTCCTCTTTCAATTGATAAGAAAATGAAAAATAATGCTTAGTAAGCATCTTTAATAAAAGATACTTTTATTATTATTATTTTTTTTATTATAGCCTGGCATTGGGCTAGAGTTTTTATATACATCCTCATTCTGGGTGATGAGAACTATTTTACCTTTTTTTTTTTTAAACATATAAGAGAACTGAAAATGGAAAATGATGCCACACTCATGTCTTGTTAGTAAACAGAGCCATAGTTCCGGGAATAGATTTGTGCCACTTCAAATCTTATGTTTTAAGAGTTTTGTTGGGTCTGTGTCATTTACATTTAATCTAAAATCCTTTTTATGAGTAAATGAGGATATACACATGACTACAAATACAGACGAACACAAATAACACACACAATATTTTTTCCTTTTTTGGGGGGGGTGCTCTATAATTCTTTTTTAAATATAAACCTACTTAATATATAAAAAAAGAGTTGGTAAAGCAGTCTTACCAAAGAATTGTGTATCTGTATTTCAGAGCTGTGGAGTCAGCAGTGCTTTTGGTGGGTAACAAGCAAGATCTCTGTCATGTGCGAGAGGTTGGCTGGGAAGAAGGGCACAAACTGGCATTGGATAACCGGTGCCAATTCTGTGAACTGTCTGCAGCAGAGCAATCTCTGGAGGTGGAAATGATGTTTATCAGAATTATCAAGGACATCCTGACAAATTTCAAACTCAAAGAAAAGAGAAGATACAGTGGATCTAAATCCATGGTCAAGCTGATCAATAATGTATTTGGAAAGAGAAGGAAATCTGTTTAGTAGACATGTGATCCTGGGGGATTTATTATATCAGAGAGTTTCAAACATTTGTATGGTAATTAAATTTACCTTTTGAGTGCAACTAAAGCATTCTCTTAGAGATATGAAATAACTGACCGTGATCCACAACTGTGTTTTCAAATATATAGTTTGCCTTTTTGGTTGCTTGTATCTTATACATTTTGTTTCACACTTAACCTTTTCTCTATACACACAATAATGTTAGTATAATCTAATGGTGGATTACTGTACAGTTTACCTTGCCAAATAAACCCTACTTATGTAATTTTCTTAAACTACCATTCTTTAGGGTTCTGTTATCTTTATTTTATATATGTCTTTTAGATGAAATATATAGTTATATTCACCTGGTAGCTCAGCTGGTAAAGAATCCACCTGCAGTGCAGGAGACCTTGGTTCGATTCCTGGGTCAGGAAGATCCCTTGGAGAATGGATAGGTTACCCAGTCCAGTAATCTTGGGCTTCCCTGGTGGCTCAGCTGGTAAAGAATCTACCTACAATGTGGGAGACCTGAGTTTGATCACTGGATTGGGAAGATCCCCTGCAGAAGGGGATGGCTACCCAGTCCATATTCTGGCCTGAAGAATTCCATGGACTGTATAGTCCATGGGGTATCTAAGAGACATGACTGCAACTTTCACTTCACTTCTTCAATATATTATGGAGCTTAATTTATCAAGTTGTAAAATTCAAGATCTATTTAACAGAAGTGCATGGATTTAATTTAGAAAGTTTATTTATAATAAAGCACTGAGTTATTTAAGATCACACAGGTTTTTTTTTGTTGTTGTTTTTTTTTTTAACAGCTAAGGCCTTAAGAAGTTAAATTCTGGGGAAAGAATAAAGTCAGACGAATGGAGAAATTAGCATTGACATATATATGTTTGGAGAAGGCAATGGCAACCCACTCCAGTACTCTTGCTTGGGAAATCCCATGGACAGAGGAGCATGGTAGGCTGCAGTCCATGAGGTCACTAAGAGTCGGACATGACTGAGCAACTTCACTTTCACTTTTCACTTTCATGCATTGGAGAAGGAAATGGCAACCCACTCCAGTGTTCTTGCCTGGAGAATCCCAGGGACGGGGTGCCTGGTGGGCTGCCATCTATGGGGTTGCACAGAGTAGGACACGACTGAAGCGACTTACTATATATGTTACCATATGTAAAATAGATAGCTGGTGAGAAGTTGCTATATAACACAGGGAACCAAGCCTGGTGCTCTGTGATGACCTAGAGGGGTAGGATAGAGGGAGGGGAGGGAGTCTCAATCTGGAGGTGATATATGTATAATTATGGCTGATTTGTATTGTTGTATGGCAGAAACCAAGACAACATTGTAAAATGATATTCCCCCAATAGAAAAAAAAATTAATTTCTTACCCATAAGTACATAGTTTAAAGTCAGTCTGATGATGAAAAGTCTACCTTTCTTTAATGTATACTATAGTAACAAGGGCAATTATCATAGAGTAATTAACTTATACAGCTAAGATCCTTTTTAGATTAAAATATTAGTTTTTTTTAAAAAATTTAAGTTCATTTGGAAATCTAGATGTCATAGGGGAAGGAAAAGGTAAAAACTAGTTGGTAAATATATAAGCTTGAAGCCTTTATTGTCCTGAAATAAGTATTACATAAGATAAAAACATTTTGAAAAAAAAAAATTGGGGCCTTCTACCATTACATAGGGTACAATCCCCACCCCCCACCCCCGCCGAAGTCATCTGTCCACCTCCTGGACTGCAGCGCCCCTTCTGCCATCCTTGGTGAGCCTGCTGACTGCTGCATTTCAGGTTGCAGGTACCACCTGGGAAGCCCACCTCTTACAGATACCTCTGACCAACTGGCAAAACTATTGATCATGGTCTAAAACTCCGTACTATCTTGTATTACACCTTTCTGTCTTACAGGGTACACAACAAAGTCTACTGACAAATGGGACAGTTTGCTTTTACCTATGAACTTCATGGTCGTCTCTGGGCAGATCTGTAATGAAAGCTTGTCCTCTTTTGCCTGGCACTATCACATCAAGCTTGAGTGAGGAGTGCTTCTTATCAACTAAGAATATTCAGATTACATTGCTTTGTAAATAAGAAATAAACTTCTTTTGTGTATTATTCCCATAAATTCAGTAGGACATATTTTTGATCAACTATTTATAGGGCTTTTACTACTTTTTATAATATTAATATTGACTATATAAATATATGGATATGAATAGATATATCATTTTAAACATTTATACTTTTATCTTTTAAAATGTATTTTGTTATTATTATTTGCCCAAATAAGAGATTTGGTCTTCATTCTTTAAAATTATTTTCCCAGTAAAAGAATGATTCTTTGGGGCTGATTTTGCATTAAAAAGTAACATACTTGTCTATGTCAAATGGAAGAACTCTACTGTCAAAATGGTATGAAAATTTTCTTATAGCTTAATCTATACATATGTATCTGTGATGAATCAATTTTTCTAAGTATACTATTCATATTTGTATATAATAATATTTCTTTACTGTACCTTGATTTTTTAGCAAGGTGATCTGAGATGACACTGTTACAAGGAGTCTATGGAACAAAGGAATAAGAACAAGCATTCTTAGCAAAAAGAAAAAAGATAACTATGTGAGGTGATGGGTGTGTTAGTTAACTTGATTGTGGTAATCATTTCACAACATATGTGTGTGCTAAGTTACTTCAATCATGTCCAACTGTTTGCGACCTATGGACTGTAGCTTGCCAATCTCCTCTGTCCATGGGGTTCTCCAGGCACGAATACTGGAGTGGGTTGCCATTTCTTCCTCTAAGGGATATTCCTGACCCAGGGATGAAACCCATGTCTCCTGTGTCTCCTGTATTAGCAGGGGGGTTCCTTATCACTAGCAACACGTGGGAAGCCCTCACAATATATCTGTATATGAAATCACTATGTCATACACATTAAATGTATTGCAGTTTTTTCAGTTATACCTTAGTAAAGCTGAAAAATGTTTTCCATTAAAAAATAATTTCTATTTTAAAAATAGTTTCCATGAGATAAAATAATGAATGAACTGCTGGTGAACCATTGATTATTTTTCAGAGTGATATTTAAAGGTACTAGGTTAAAGGTAATGCTCAAAATTCTCCAATCCAGGCTTTAGCAATACATGAACCATGAACTTCCTGATGTTCAAGCTGGTTTTAGAAAAGTCAGAGACACCAGAGATCAAATTGCCAACATCCTCTGGATCATCAAAAAAGCAAGAGAGTTCCAGAAAAACATCTATTTCTGCTTTATTGACTATGCCAAAGCCTTTGACTGTGTGGATGACAATAAACTGTGGAAAATTCTGAAAGAGATGGGAATACCAGACCACCTGACCTGCCTCTTGAGAAACCTATATGCAGGTCAGGAAGTAACAGTTAGAATGGGACATGGAACAACAGACTGGTTCCAAATTGGAAAATAAAGTACGTCAAGGCTGTATATTGTCACCCTGCTTCTTTAACTTCTATGCAGAGTACATCATGAGAAATGCTGGGCTGGAAGAAGCACAAGCTGGAATCAAGATTGCTGGGAGAAAGATCAATAACCTCAGATATGCAGATGACACCACCCTTATGGCAGAAAGTGAAGAGGAACTAAAAAAGCCTCTTGATGAAAGTGAAAGACGAGAGTGAAAAAGTTGGCTTAAAACTCAGCATTCAGAAAACGAAGATCATGGCATCTGGTCCCATCACTTCATGGGAAATAGATGGGGAAACAGTGGAAACAGTGTCAGACTTTATTTTGGGGGGGCTCCAAAATCACTGCAGATGGTAATTGCAGCCATGAAATTAAAAGACGCTTACTCCTTGGAAGAAAAGTTATGACCAACCTAGATAGCATATTCAAAAGCAGAGACTGTACTTTGCCAACAAAGGTCCATCTAGTCAAGGCTATGGTTTTCCCAGCAGTTATGTATGCATGTGAGAGTTGGACTGTGAAGAACCTGAGCACCAAAGAATTGATGCTTTTTAACTGTAGAGTTGGAGAAGACTCTTGAGAGTCCCTTGGACTGCAAGATCCAACCAGTCCATCCTAAAGGAGATCAGTCCTGGGTGTTCATTGGAAAGACTAATGCTAAAGCTGAAACTCCAATACTTTGGCCACCTCATGAGAAGAATTGACTCATTGGGAAAGACCCTGATGCTGGGAGGGATTGGGGGCAGGAGAAAAAGGGGATGACAGAGGATGAGATGGCTTGATGGCATCACCAACTTGATGGAAATGAGTTTGGGTAAACTCCAGGAGTTGGTGATGGACAGGGAGGCCTGGCGTGCAGCCATTCATGGGGTCTCAAAGAGTCAGACATGACTGAGTGACTGAACTGAACTGAGGTTAAAGGTACCAGGTTTCCCCTTTTATAATGTGATAGTTATAAAACATATTCACACATTTTTTTGACACTTCTCCCACTGATAGGTTGATTCTAATTTCCTTCCCCTTGATACGGACTATCCTTGCTGACTCTCTTTTAACACATGGGATGAGATGGAAATAATGGAAAGGACTTATGAGACCGACTTAGAAAACAGCTTGAGCTCCCATCTCTTCCTGGGACCCTGCCTTGTTCAAAATTTGTATGGATGAATCTGGCTGCGCTGAAGACACCAGGACAGAAATACTATACTTTTTGGGGTTAGTGAGCACACAACTCCCAAACACATGTGAATCCTCAGGTGATTTCAGCCTCTAAAACTGGACTACTCCAACCCATGCCATGTGGAGCAAAGGTTAAAGCGTCTGCCTGGAATGTGGGAGAGCCGGGTTCGATCCCTGGGTTGGGAAGATCCCCGGAGAAGGAAATGGCAACCCACTCCAGTACTCTTGCCTGGAGACTCCCATGGAGGGAGGATCCTGGTAGGCTACAGTCCATGGGGTCACAAAAAGTCAGACACGACTGAGTGATTTCACTTTGCTTCCCTTCACTCCAACCCATGCCATGTGAAGCAGGGATAAGTTATTTCCACTTATAGAATTCTAAGCCCAGAATATATTCTTGGTTATGTTTTGTTTGTTTGGTTTTTTTTTGGTGGAAGGAGTTCTTATGTGGCAATAGGTAATGAGAACAGATAATTCTTTAAAATCCCCAGTAACTCAGTCAATATGAAATGTTTGGCTTTCTTATTGGGCAAAAACATAATGAAAAAAAAAAAGAATCTTCCAAACCAGATTCAAAATTATCTACAATATCTAGTTATTCCCAAATTGCTCTCCTTATGACTATCACTCATATGTAAAACAACTTGTGAAAACCTAAAAATAACAAATTGCAGTTTTCCAAAGTGAGAAAAACCACAGCTACTTACAGCGCAGAAACAAATACATCAACATTAGGCCATAGAACGTTGTAGGTTGAAGATAGCAAGTGTGTCTATAAATCTCAAAGATAGTTAAGCTGTAGCACTAGGCTGGGAATTGCCTGTGCTGCTTCTATTAAAAAAAAAAAAAAAAAGATGCCGTCATTCACTTTGGATGAGCTTCGGTGAGATAACACGTAATGAGGGGCAACAGCTGAGGAAGAGAATGCCAAAGGGGGAGGGGTCTTTGAAATGGTTTTGATTTAATACAAGGCATGCACTATTAATAAAGAGGTTGAATGATACCTGTATGTTTTATAGGTTTATAAATTGGCTGTAGTAAAATATTTTACATCTTAGATCGCTAGGTATTGTTTCAGCTTATTATGGGAGATATCTATCTAGAGTTGACTGAATTGTATTAATCTGAACCTAGTTTAATGATGCCTTAACGTTTTTATGGGGGAATTTAATGTTTGCAATATCCATGTTCCTTACTTGAAAGTGTGACTTATAGGTATCTCATCTTCCTTAAATTATGAAATCCTTCAGCTAATAAAGGAAAATGATTATAGTTTGCAAAAAAGGCAAAGTCATTTAACAATCCATATAACTGTCTATTGTAGGACTTTGCATAATAATTGTAATTTAGCTATTAGGGATTCTAAAGGCAGTTATCAGTCATACTCCACACTTCTGGGGAAATCAGGCAAAAGTCCAGAGTATTGAAAGTATTTTAAATTCCCAAGGAAAAAAAAGCACACTGTAAATTGGGAATATACTCCATCATGACAACACATTTCAAGCAAGTAAGAAGTTCATCATAGTTTTCAAATGTATAAACCACCAAACAGTATTTTATTTCTTTTGGATAGAGATATAATTTATTATTAAGAATGGAACTATTAGTTCCTGTAAGGAAGGGATTAGCTGATAAAAAGTCATTCCAATGTGAAATTTGACCAACATTTTAGTAATCCTGGAAAAACTGAGACATAAAGAATTAAGAAAACACAGAAAATGGAAGAAGAGTAGGAAATGGAATTATTTGCCATTATGTGGAAGTATGACCATGAGTTACCTCTGTAGTTTTTAGATCACTTTATAAGATTGAGTGTTTAACATCTCAGTTTTGCTTGTTTAGTCAACTCAGCTGTAAAAATGAGTATTAAACAACTAGACACATGAAAACATTTCAAAACACATGTTAAGTTAAACTGATATTTTTTCCAGATACAGATTTATTTTCATGGTAACAAACTAATTCAGTTTTTAAATTTGGGGGTTATTTCTATACATATCTGTGATTAAAGTTTTGATGTTGAGTTGAAGACAGAAAATTTAACTTATTCAGGCAATAATTATAAAGAAAATAATGAGTTGGTTGATATTTATCAGAAAATTTTGAGGCCATAAGTAAAAGAAGTCTATATGTTACTTATTGTTATTCTCTGCAATAGGAAATGTTTTGAGCAAAATCTGCTCAAAAATAGTTTAAAAATTATGGAATTAGGTCATTCCAAATACTATTTATTGTTCTGTTAATAACATCTTTTTGAAGATAAACATATTCATTGGTAGACTACAACTAACACACACATATGTATATTTGTGTATAGAGGTATGCTATATAGTTATACTATATGTCTATATTTATCTCTCTCTAAAGTTTTTTTTTACTAAACACATTTAAACAAATTGAATTCACCTATAAAAAATATAAGACAACACAGCTTTAATGATTTTATCTTTACAGAACCAGTAGTAAATGATCATCTATCACAGAACTTTAATATTGGACATATATTGGCATGCCTTATTTAATCATGGAGATTTAATTGAAACATTGACTAGTTAAAAGGACCAAATCTACTATTTCACAATTTTCTGTTAAACTTCAATTTTTTAAATTAAATAATGACAATTTGTAATAGCATTGAAGTTTCATATAACACAGGTCATGTAACAGAATTTCAGTGTTTCACTTACATAATTGAGAATAGAAAAAATTGGAGATATCTTTGTGCTACCTTCTGGGCTAAAAATGCACTTTGCCTATATTACCCTTTTCTTAAGTCCTAGCTTCACACAAGCTTTGCACAAGAAGAAAAGAAACCATCTGTCCCTTTCCTCTATGAGAACGATTTTCTGAAGTACATATCCCAAAATAACACTATCTTATTACTCAGGACCCACTGCTGCTGCTGCTGCTAAGTCGCTTCAGTCGCGTCTGACTCTGTGTGAACCCATAGATGGCAGCCCACCAGGCTCCGCCGTCCCTGGAATTCTCCAGGTAAGAACACTGGAGTGGGTTGCCATTTCCTTTTCCAATGCATGAAAGTGAAAAGTGAAAATGAAGTTGCTCAGTCGTGTCCGACTCCTAGCGACCCCATGGACTGCAGCCTACCAGGCACCTCCTTCATGGGATTTGCCAGGCAAGAGTACTGGTGTGGGGAGCCATCGCCTTCTGCGCAGGACCCACTACCAACACCTGTATTTCTTTAAACAGTCACAGCTAGAGGAATAAGAGACGCAACAGTTGCAAACTTTCTTCATCAGTATTGCAATCATGGATAAAGGCAAACACAGATGAGGTCAAGATTTGGTTGTAGAAAGGAAGTGTTGGAGCAGGAGCTCAAACGGGCTGTGGTTTAGAACTATTCATGTATACTGCTGCTGCTGCTAAGTGGCTTCAGTCGTGTCCGACTCTGTGCGACCCTATAGACGGCAGCCCACCAGGCTCTCCCGTCCCTGGGATTCTCCAGGCAAGAACACTGGAGTGGGTTGCCATTTCCTTCTCCAATGCATGAAAGTGAAAAGTGAAAGTGAAGTCGCTCAGTTGTGTTCGACTCTTAGTGACCCCATGGACTGCAGCCCACCAGGCTCCTCTGTTCATGGGATTTTCCAGGCAAAAGTACTGGAGTGGGGTGCCATTGCCTTCTCCGATTCATGTATAGCATTTGTTAATAATAGAAAAAAAAATTGTGTCATGTTATCCATTATATCTCCCTTGTAATGAGAAGAGAGCAAATTTGGGAACCACATTCACCTCCATAAAGCACAGCCAAACTAAATAAACTCTGATTATGCGTAGAATTTGGGACTTCCTATTGGTTCAAGTAGTAAAGGATCTGCCTGCAATGTGGGAGGCCCAGGTTAGATTCCTGGATCAGGAAGGTCTTCTGGAGAATGGAATGGCAACCCACTCCAGTACTATTGCCTGGAGAATTCCATGAACAGAGGAGCCTGGTGGGCTTCAGTCCATGGAGTCCCACAGTTGGACACAACTGAGAGACTAACATGCATAGAATTTATGCTGAGATGGGTACAACAACCACACTTCAAGTATGAGACTTGAGAGAGCTACACTATCCCTTTCTAAAATAATGAGGGTGATGAAGATAAGGATAAAAATGGAAGTATCATATGCTGGCAAACCAGACCATTAAAACTTTCTTCCTTTTATAAGCATCAGGAAACATAGAACAGAACAGATAAATGCCCCTACCATCAGTTCAGTTCAGTCGCTCAGTCGAGTCTGACTCTTTGCGACCCCATGAATCAAAGCACGCCAGGCCTCCCTGTCCATCACCAACTTCCAGAGTTCACTCAGATTCACGTCCATAGAGTCAGTGATGCCATTCAGCCATCTCATCCTCTGTCGTCCCCTTCTCTGCCTGCCCCCAATCCCTCCCAACATCAAAGTCTTTTCCAATGAGTCAACTCTTCACATGAGGTGGCCAAAGTATTGGAGTTTCAGCTTCAGCATCATTCCTTCCAAAGAGATCCCAGGGCTGATCTCCTTCAGAATGGACTGGTTGGATCTCCTTGCAGTCCAAGGGAATCTCAAGAGTCTTCAACACCACAGTTCAAAAGCATCAATTCTTCGGCACTTAGCCTTCTTCACAGTCCAATTCTCACATGCATACATGACCACTGGAAAAACCTAGCCTTGACTAGATGGACCTTAGTCGGCAAAGTAATGTCTCTGCTTTTGAATATGCTATCTAGGTTGGTCATAACTTTTCTTCCAAGGAGTAAGTGTCTTTTAACTTCATGGCTGCAATCACCATCTGCAGTGATTTTGGAGCCCAGAAAAATAAAGTCTGACACTGTTTCCACTGTTTCCTCATCTATTTCCCATGAAATGATGGGACTGGATGCCATGATCTTCGTTTTCTGAATGTTGAGCGTTAGGCCAACTTTTTCACTCTCCTCTTTCACTTTCATCAAGAGGCTTTTTAGTTCCTCTTCATTTTCTGCCATAAGGGTGGTGTCATCTGCATATCTGAAGTAATTGATATTTCTCCCAGCAATCTTGATTCTAGCCTGTGTTTCTTCCAGCTCAGCGTTTCTCATAACGTACTCTGCATATAAGTTAAATAAGCAGGGTGACAATATACAGCCTTGACGTACTCCTTTTCCTATTTGGAACCAGTCTGTCGTTCCATATCCAGTTCTAACTGTTGCTTCCTGACCTGCATACAGATCTCTCAAGAAGCAGGTCAGGTGGTCTGGTATTCCCATCTCTTTCAGAATTTTCCACAGTTTCTTGTGATCCACACAATCAAAGGCTTTGGCATAGTCAGTAAAGCAGAAATAGATGTTTTTCTGGAACTCTCTTGCTTTTTCCATGATCCAGCGGATGTTGGCAATTTGATCTCTGGTTTCTCTGCCTTTTCTAAAACCAGCTTGAACTTCAGGATGTTCACTGTTCACGTACTGCTGAAGCCTGGCTTGGAGAATTTTGAGCATTAGTTTACTGGCATGTGAGATGAGTGCAATTGTGCAGTAGTTAGACTATTCTTTGGCATTGCCTTTCTTTGGGATTGGAATGAAAACTGACCTTTTCCAGCCTGTGGCCACTGCTGAGTTTTCCATATTGGCTGGCATATTGAGTGCAGCACTTTCACAGCATCATCTTCTAGGATTTGAAATAGCTCAACTGGAATTCCATCACCACCACTAGCTTTGTTCGTAGTGATCCTTTCTAAGGCCCACTTGACTTCACATTCCAGGATGTCTGGCTCTAGATGAGTGATCACACAGTCGTGATTATCTGGGTCATAAACATATTTTTTGTATAGTTCTCTGTGTATTCTTGCCACCTCTTCTTAATATCTTCTGCTTCTGTTAGGTCCATACCCCTTCTGTCCTTTATTGAGCCCATCTTTGCATGAATTGTTCCATTGGTATCTCTAATTTTCTTGAAGAGATCTCTAGTCTTTCCCATTCTGTTCTTTTCCTCTATTTCTTCGCATTTATCACTGAAGAAGGCTTTCTTACCTCTTCTTGCTATTCTTTGGAACTCTGCGTTCAGATGCTTATATCTTTCCTTTTTTCCTTTGCTTTTCACTTCTCTTCTTTTCACAGCTATTTGTAAGGGCTCCCCAGACAGCCATTTTGCTTTTTTGCATTTCTTTTCTATGGGGATGGTCTTGATCCCTGTCTCCTGTACAATGTCACAAACTTCATTCCATAGTTCATCAGGCAATCTATCTATCAGATCTAGTCCCTTAAATCTATTTCTCACTTCCACTGTATAATCATAAGGTATTTGATTTAGGTCTTACCTGAATGGTCTAGCAGTTTTCCCTACTTTCTTCAATTTGAGTCTGAATTTGGTAATAAGGAGTTCATGATCTGAGCCACAGTCAGCTCCTGGTCTTGTTTTTTGTTGACTGTATAAGAGCTTCTCCATCTTTGGCTAAAAAGAATATAATCAGTCTAATTTCACTGTTGACCATCTGGTGATGTAATAATGAACTTCTGAAAATATTACTTAAGATAAGATTACATAAATATTAATCCAAATTGGAAAATTACATATCCAAAAATATTTTTTTAAATGAAAAATAAGTAGAAAGTCTAGGACAGACTTTAAAACCTTCATTTTAGGCGAGAAAGGTTAAACTGGAATTGCAGAAAATCAATTCAATGATGGTGATGTAAAACAAGAGGAGATTTTTAAGAATTCAAATAACAAAGAAATATATTAAAAAGCATATGATATTAATAAATATTACAGGCATGAAAGTTAGACTCTAACTTTGTAACACATATTCCTTTACTATAAACTCAGAAATCTGTAGAACAGTCCCTATCCTTGTAGTACAATGAAATAGATATAGTCCTAAATATCAAATATGATTCAATGTGTTTCAGAAAAAAAAAAATTACAGAGTCTCCCAGGAAGAAAAGAAGTTAAAAATCAGTGGAAAAATTTAGCTTGCCTTAAATTTCTTTGCAATTATGTGATAGTTGTTATGAGAAGTGAAATGTCTAATGAGGAAAACTTTTGCTAAATTTTAGTTATAAAGACAAAAATTCTGGTTGAATTATGAAGACAACTTCAAATATACAAATGCTTGAAAAATATACTCACAGTTACTGAAAAATTATCAATGTTTCAATTCCGATAAACAGAGAATAATCAAAATTAAGAGTTTAAAACTAGAAGGCTAGTGTTAAGTTTAATCATATGCATAAGATGATATGTGTGATATTATTTACCATCAGTGACCCTAGATGGGGAAGTCTAAAAATCTAAGCTATCACTAATTAGAGAAACAAACTATCTTAGGTAGACTTCATTAAAACAGAGAAACTTTTAAACAAGAATACTGTCTAAAGAAATGGTTAAAGTAGTTATGGTATGTGGACTATATGCTGGGAGGGATTGAGGGCAGGAGGAGAAGGGGATGACAGAGGATGAGATGGCTGGACTGCATCACTGACTCCATGGACATGAGTTTGGGTGAACTCCAGGAGTTGGTGATGGATGGGGAGGTCCGGCGTGCTGTGATTCATGGGGTCGCAGAGTCGGACGTGACTGAGCAACTGAACTGAACTGAACTAAATAATTACTTATTCAGTATATGCCAGATGCATAGTACAGTGCTAGACAATTGAAATATATTTCATATAAAGGATCCCTGAGGAGAAGATACTGTTGACTCATTTTACCTAACTTAATCATATCATTTACATACCTCAACAAAGACAAAAAGATTAACCTAGATCAAAGGCTAGCGATTACCTGAACTGGGATTCAGAAATGAATGTAGCTAAGTTTATATTGCTCTCTCTACCACACCACACCCCCTCGATAGTATTGTAAAACAGACACCCATTTAAAATCATATTTATAAATGATTTTTAATCTGAGGGGAGATACCTGTGTTTTGATGATAAATGTAAAAGCAGGATACAAAAGTATAGGTAAGTATAATTTCATTCATGTACAAATGTATCTTTGAAAAATGATTGCAATGCTGCTGCTGCTGCTGCTGCTGTTGCTAAGTCACTTCAGTCGTGTCCGACTCTGTGTGACGCCATAGACGGCAGCCTGCCAGGCTCCCCTGTCTCTGGGATTCTCCAAGCAAGAACACTGGAGTGGGTTGCCATTTCCTTCTCCAATGCATGAAAGTGAAAAGTGAAACTGAAGTCACTCAGTCCTGTCTGACTCTTAGCGACCCCATGGACTGTGGCCCACCAGGCTCCTCCATCCATGGATTTTCCAGGCAAGAGTACTGGAGTGGGGTGCCATTGCCTTCTCCAGTGAGTGCAATAAAATATGCTAAATGATTATGAGCTCTTGATGATTTTTCTGTGATTTCCAAATTTTGTATAAATAAACACTAATTAATTCTGTAATCAAAAGACAGCCAAAGACTATTTCATATTCACAAATATTGAGTCTATTGGGTTGATTTGCATAGTCAAATTTTTATATGGATTCTAAAAAATCTCCTCAGTTTATCTTTATTTACTAATATCTGTAGATTTTTATTTGTCAATCTAAATCAAATCCTAAATCTTATTAATCACATTTATTAATTTTCTATTTTAAGATAGATTACCACTCTAATTTTCTACAAGACCAGGTGTTATAATTTGGAAAACAAAAGATATATACTTTTGCATTTTTGATTAAGATAATTTACATACAATGAAAAGCACATATTTTAAATGCACAGTTTAGTGAATTTAAACAAATGTATTCTCCTGTGTTACTGCTGTCAGATCATGATATAGAACATTTATGTCATTCTGGAAACTGCCCTTATGCCCTTTTTCAAGCAATGGAAATGTTTGCCAGATTTTCATAAATGTTTGTGTAACTTCATAAACAATAGAAAGTACATGTGATCTTTAGGCAATAAATAGACCTCTATTACATTATCTCAAGCTGCAGGAAAGTGGAGTTGGTGATTCACTTTCACTACCGTCTACTTAGGGTCTTACTACAGTGTCTGGCATATAGCTGGAGCCCATAGAATACTTATTGGATAAAACATTTGAATGCCTATTATATGGCAAGCACTGTGCTATTATACCTTGGTGATTAGTTTTATTATAATATTCTTTGATTATAGAAACACATGCTGTTAATAAGTAGAAAGTGCTTAAAATAAAAGTATGAAGAACAAAAGTTCTCATAGTTCTCCTTCCATCCTCAATCACTCCAAGAATTGTCAGTCTCATTAGTTTAGTGTTCTTCTTTCATTCTTATCTTTGCACTTACAAACATGAAAAAGTGAAAGTGTTATTCGTTCGGTTGTGTCAGACTCTGCATCCCCATGAACTGTAGCCCACCATGCTTCTCTGTCCATGGAATTCTCCAGGCAAGGATACTGGAATGGGCTGCCACTTCCTTCTCCAGTGGATCTTCCTGACCCAGGGATTAAACCCGGGTCTCTTATATTACAGGCAGATTCTTTACTGTTTGAGCCACCAAATAAGCCTACTTAAAAACATAAAAATCATATATTCTTTTAAAAGACAAAATGATGTTTATTGGTAATCTGTTATGGGGCAGGCTTTGTTCTTAGCTTTGGAGATACAGCAGCAAACAAAATATATTAAATGCCATGCCTTCATGAAGCTTATATTTTAAAGAGAAGAGACAATGATAAACAAAATATGTAAATGCTACAGGATGTCAGATAATGTTGAGTGCACAAGGACTACAGAGAAAAACTAAGCAGCCAAAAAAGAGCGGGCATGCAAGGGGAGTGGGAGGAAGAGGGATGGCTATTTTAAATTTGTGTTAGGTACTGACTTTTTGAGAACATCTTTAGAGCAAAGATGGGAAGACAGTAAGAAGCAAAACACTCAAGAAAAAAAAATTTTTTTTTTTTCTAGTCCAAAGCCATGTGGCTTACTGGGAGTTGGGACCAAGTGAATTGTGGTGGAAAAGGGTTGAAAAGTGTTGCCTTTCAAAGAGATGGCAGGTGGGAGGATGAGCAAGGGATGCAGGGCCCAGGCTTTTGTAGTTCTCCTTTGCACACAGCCTTTGACCAGGCCGCCTTGGGCCAAGGACTTCACCATGCGCTCAGCCAAGCCCACCTCCAGCTCCGCAGACAGTGGTTGGGGTACAACCCCCACCATGTCCACCACCACCAAGAGCCTCATCTGATCTTCAGTGACCAGGGTCCATCCAGCTTGCACTGCAGTGGGTGACAGCTCTGCATCAGTCATAGGTGGGCCTACTGCATGAACTTGGAGCCACATTCTGTGCACTTGAACTTCCTCCATCCCCTGGGGCTGTCTGACATGTCCACACACCTGGTCCAGCCCTTTAAATGTCTTCCCACAAATCTGGCAGAAGTGGATCCTCCTGGTGGCGCCCTCCCCATGGTGGTTGACCACGTGCCCTTCATCAGGGCCCTTCTCCGTGTTAAACTGGCTGCAAAACTCTTAGTTAGAGGCTTCTGGCTGGTGTGGGTGTCCTTGTGTTAGTCCGGGCTGGCTTGGGTGCAGAGTCTTACACTGGCCAGTGTACCGTTCTCAGGTACATGTGAGAATGGCCTTCTGGGTAAATGCACAGCTGCAGAACTTGCAGACACATGACCTCTAATTCCTGTGTTTGGCCTTAAGGTACATCTGCAGTCAAAGTCCCAACACACATATAGACCCTACAGTGCTTAAAAGCCTGGTGCAGCCACAGTTCCCTTGGGACAGGAAGCACTTCACACAGCTGGGACAGGTATGGGGCCTGGGGATTTGAGAAGCTTCCTGTAGCTCTGCCTGAACTGCTTCTACACAACTGCTGCAAACAGGAAGAACACTGCGAGGGCATCTCTTCCTTGTGGAGCACCAAGAGTACCAACGGATCCTACAGCAGAAGGTCTCCTGGCTCTTCTGCCACATGAAGACATGTTCTGATAGGTTCCTGCAACTTCCGGTTTTGTGCTTCAAGAGGTTCTCTTTAGGAAATTAACACTTCCCAAATTTAGGACACTACAAGTGTGTCTCCACAGTGTGTTTCCTGTTGGAACTTTTTGGAAGAAAAAGGACTGTGGGAGTTTTAATTTCACTTGCTGTGTTAAGTGCCTTGAAGTAAAAATACTCAGTGTGCCAAGGTGGCATATTTTGGGTAAGCTATTTTGATTTTCTTCAGATGGATACAGATGTCTTCAAGGATTATAAGGTTGTGTGCTTATTTTTGTGAGACACAAAATAAATATTTTTGTGGGAATGGAGTGGGGGAACAGCACTTGGAATGAAGTGCATGCCTCTGTGCTAAGTCATTTCAGGCATGTCCGGCTCTTTGCGACTCAATGTTCTGAAGCCCACCAGGCTTCTCTGTCCATGAAATTTTTCAGGCAAGATATTGGAATGAGCTGCCATTCCCTCCTCCAGGATATCTTCCCTACCCAGGGATCAAATCCATGTCTCTTATGTCTCCTGCATTGGCAGATGGATTCTTTACCACTGGTACAATCTGGGAAGCCCTAGAATGAAGTATTTCAAGCCTGTCCAAATAAGAAAAACATCCCCTCCATACATGAGATCTGACCCGCGAGTCAGGCTAGGACTGCAATCAAGGGGAAGACAATGTGTAATGTGTGGTATAGGATGTTTGGCCCCCGTAGTTGTGAAAAATATAAAGAAATTCATGAAGTGTACAGGGGATCTGGTTAAAATTACCAAATAAATGTGTCTAACTACTTTTAGTTCAGAATCTTATGTGTTTACAGTTGTCACACAAATACCTCACCATGCAAATTCTTAATCCTTTATCTCATTTTAGGATAAGAGATGTATGATCATGCATCTGGAATTATGAAGACAGATGGAGTGAATGCATTTTGCAAAGGCAGGCTCCATCTGACTCACACATGGATGAGAAACCATCTTAGCAGTATGCACTGGCAGATATGTCTCTGGACTTTGTAATCCTCTTATTTTATTATCATGCTTGTTTTTTATTTTAAATGCATTAAAATGCCTTGCATTTTTATCTCTAAACATCTAATGTAAAAGTCATATCTCACATTGCTCTTTTAAAACACAATTAGAAAAGCATTTCTGAGATTATCATTCAATTTATTACATTTCAGTGATATTTTGTTACTTGTGCCATAGGAAGCTAATAGGCCTCATGAACTGTATCTAGAATACGAGTTGTACAGCTAGCATATTCCAACCTCTAAATGCCTTTCATGTCAGCATGAGAGATACGATCAGGCATTTGAAAGCTCTGGCCTATTTATAAAGATACCATCAAAACCTGCCTGATGTAGCTGACTTATGAATCAATTATCTGAACTACACCAAGTGATGTATCTATTCTGAAATTTAGAGTCATATATTTGAAGCTAAACTACAAACAGATAAACTATTCAACAGCCTATCGTGATTCTTATCTTCATGTCTATATCTGTCAAACGTGGGAAGGAAAAAAAGGCGAAATCTTACTGATTTTACTGAGAAGAGTTTAAAAAAAAATCACACAGATACAAATTCTCTCTCTCTCTTGCTCTATTTCTATCTTTCTAACACACACACACACACACACACACATATACACCCCTAGCTTTCAAATTACTTATGACTTGAAAAATGAACACACAGATCAAAAAGTAAAATTTAAATAAAATTAAGAGCATGCAAGGGATGACTCATTGTAAAAGGGGGAAAATAATGATTAATATTACTTCTCTTAAATTTTGTATCTTACATGAAATGCATGAGTATTTCAGTAAATAGAAATGTCATTGTTATGGCAAAACTTACAGAGCCACTAGTTGCATAGAGATGAGTTATGTTTCATCCCAGATGTTGTTGAAAATAAGCCAAACCTAAGAGATGGGGTGGAAGGGCATCCCTGGTGGCTCAGATGGGAAAGAGTCTGCCTGCAATACAGACGCTGCTGAAGATGCAGGTTCAATCCCTGGGTTGGGGAGATCCTCTGGAGAAAGGCATGGCAACCCACTCCAGTAATCTTGCTTGGAGAATCCAATGGACAGAGGAGCCTAATGGGCTACAGTCCATAGGGTCATAAAGAATCAGCCATGACTGAAGTGAGTTAGCACAGCACACAGCACAAGAGATGGGTGTCCTTTTCTGTTTTGTTTTTAGGTGATATTTCATAAGATATATTCTATTTCAAGACTTGCTCTTCATTTCTGAAATTAATTATCTCTGTTTTACTGCTTTGCCTGGTGTTCAGATTTCAGATATGTTTTATTCATGCTGATCAGATTCCTGAGAAACACATGCGCTAGGATGACAAAGTATTACTTTAAACTGAGGACATTAACTTCTAACTACTCAATGAGTTATCGTCTCAATAGGAAAATCTGTTTTAAGAGACCAAATTAGATTCCATACATATGTATAGAATCTAGAAAGATGGTACAATAAGTCTGTTTTCAGGGCGGAAATAGACACAGACATAGAGAACCAACATGTGGACACAGGGGGAAGTGGGGGGTGAAGAGATGCATTGAGAGGATAGGCCTGACAAATACACACTGCCATATGTAACAGAGATATGTAACTAGTGGGAAGCTGCTGTATAGCACTGGGAGCTCAGCTCAGTGTTCTGAGATGACGTAGATGGGTGGGATGGGGAAAGGTGGTGGGAGGGAGGCTCAAGAGGGAGGGGATATATGCATACATATAGCTGATTCACTTTGCTGTATAGCAGAAATTAACACAACATTGTAAAGCAATTATACTGCAATAAAAATGAGTGCTCAAATTAATATCAGAAGTCTGCTATTCTGCATAGAATTAAAATAAACTCAACATTGTATTGCTTCCTTGGAAAACAATGACTTCTAAGGTGAGTTAAAAAAAAAAAAAAAAGAGGAAGTTAGGCAAAAAGTGCTGAAAAGGGCCTTTGTGTAATTCAACATAATCCAAAGTTTCAGAAGTTGTGTTTCCTCATCAGAATCTCTTGGGATTAGGAGAGGTGAAGGAGGTAAAGTTCACTTAAAAATCCAGAGTCCTGAGACCCACCCTGGATTCACTAAATAAATATCTGTGGGTATATGATAAGAATCAGTTTGAGTATACTTTTTAGTAATTCTTGGCACACTCAAGCATATCTTTTAACACATGAGATATTTATAGTTCATCATGCTGTTTCTATTTTGTCATGGGTATATTCAGATTTTTGTAACTATATGTATGCAAAAATTAATATTCGATAGATATATTTTTGTCCATAATAATACTGTGAAGGCATAATGGTGGAAAACATTTACATGCATGGTTTATTTTATTTATTTTTTTTTTAAATTTATTTATTTTTTTTTTAATTTTAAAATCTTTAATTCTTACATGCGTTCCCAAACATGACCCCCCCTCCCACCTCCCTCCCCACAACATCTCTCTGGGTCATCCCCATGTACCAGCCCCAAGCATGCTGCACCCTACGTCAGACATGGACTGGCGATTCAATTCTTACATGATAGTATACATGTTAGAATTCCCATTCTCCCAAATCATCCCACCCTCTCCCTCTCCCTCTGAGACCAAAAGTCCGTTATACCCATCTGTGTCTTTTTTCCTGACTTGCATACAGGGTCGTCATTGCCATCTTCCTAAATTCCATATATATGTGTTAGTATACTGTATTGGTGTTTTTCTTTCTGGCTTACTTCACTCTGTATAATTGGCTCCAGTTTCATCCATCTCATCAGAACTGATTCAAATGAATTCTTTTTAACGGCTGAGTAATACTCCATTGTGTATATGTACCACAGCTTTCTAAATGTAAGATCAGAAACTATGAAACTCCTAGAGGAGAATATAGGCAAAACACTCTCAGAAATAAATCACAGCAGGATCCTCTATGATCCACCTCCCAGAATTCTGGAAATAAAAGCAAAAATAAACAAATGGGATCTAATTAAAATTAAAAGCTTCTGCACAACAAAGGAAAATATAAGCAAGGTGAAAAGACAGCCTTCGGAATGGGAGAAAATAATAGCAAATGAAGCAACTGACAAACAACTAATCTCAAAAATATACAACCAACTTATGCAGCTCAACTCCAGAAAAATAAACGACCCAATCAAAAAATGGGCCAAAGAACTACATGCATGGTTTAAAAACATAAAAGTCAAAGTGAAAGTCCCTCACTCATGTCTGACTCTTTGGGACCCCATGGACTGTAGCCTCCCAGGCTTCTCTGTCCATTGAATTCTCCAGGCAAGAATACTGGAGTGGGTAGCCATTCCCTTTTCCAGGGGAACTTCCTGACCTAGGGATCAAACCCAAGTCTTCTGCTTTGCAGGCAGATTCTTTACCATCTGAGCCACCAGGGAAGCAGATCAAGTGGAAGACTTTTGTAAAACTCTTTGCTGAACACAACCATAAAGGAAATGAACAACTACTGTCAGCTCAGTTCAGTTCAGCCGCTCAGTCGTGTCCGACTCTCTGCGACCCCATGAACCGCAGCACGCCAGGCCTCCCTGTCCATCACCAACTCCCGGAGTTCACTCAGACTCACGTCCATCGAGTCAGTGATGCCATCCACCCATCTCATCCTCTGTCGTCCCCTCTTCCTCCTGTCCCCAATCCCTCCCAGCATCAGAGTCTTTTCCAATGAGTCAACTCTTCACATGAGGTGGCCAAAGTCCTGGAGTTTCAGCTTTAGCATCATTCCTTCCAAAGAAATCCCAGGGCTCATCTCCTTCAGAATGGACTGGTTGGATCTCCTTGCAGTCCAAGGGAATCTCAAGAGTCTTCTCCAACACCACAGTTCAAAAGCATCAATTCTTCGGCGCTCAGCCTTCTTCACAGTCCAACTCTTACATCCATACATGACCACAGGAAAAACCATAGCCTTGACTAGATGGACCTTAGTCGGCAAAGTAATGTCTCTGCTTTTGAATATGCTATCTAGGTTGGTTATAACTTTTCTTCCAAGGAGTAAGCGTCTTTTAATTTCATGGCTTCAGTCACCATCTGTAGTGATTTTGGAGCCCCCCAAAATAAAGTCTGACACTAGTTGCCACAAAATAAACTCCATCAAGCAATAATTTAGCTGTGGTCTTGAAATAAGACTGGCTTTATTATTAATGTATATTGATATATATTATTGATGTATATTATTAATGAACATTTCTTTAAGAATTGAGGACTTGGAATTAAAGAACAGAACAGATACTCAGAACTCATTTAATCTATATATTCACTGAGTTTTAATTAAAATCTTATATGCTGCTTGTAAAAAAGTACTCTTGTGGTAGCTACTGTATGCATTTTCTAGTTTATGGTTTCATACATACCAGGACCTAAGAGATTCACTAGTCCCTGTACAAGAATAGCTTGATATAAGGGGTCATTAGCTGTACAAGGAGGAAGACATAATGAGTTACATAAGCAACTGCAAATTCTAGATAAAGAACAGATGACATGCTTGTGTGCAGTTACTCACATAGGAATAAGAAACCCTGGACAATCTCTTACATTTCTATTGACCGAGGTCACAGTTGAGGCAGCACATGGATGTACTTCTGCCTGCAAAAGGGAATTGTGTCACCTATAGTATAGAAGAGAAGGGATTAGGAAAACAGATACCAAAGCATATGACACCTATTCTTGAGGAATTCACTCTCACTGGAAATACATGCAACTAATGCTAACACAACATCCGCTGGGCTTCTCTAGTGGACGAGATGTCTTGAAGTCAATTTCAGCATCAACTTACATTCAAGAGTCACCAATTTGAAGTACGCAAAGCACTGAAAAGCAATTTACGTCTTCACTAAAATGTCTCAAATAAATGGCAAGAGAAATTATATCACATGTAAAATCCACTTACTTTTGCTAATCTCCCCAAAGTACTAAATATTACAGAAGTCTTCCCCCTACAAATCTTTGTAATTCCATCTATAAGAGAAGTCTTTTCCTCTCTCAAAACAGTAATTTCAACTTGGTAATGTCATCTCCTCTTTCTTTTGCATTATCTATAGACTGGTTTAATCATCTCCTGACTTCTTCCATTATCACAGATAACTCAACAGTTACAACTACAAATCTCCTTATAAAGTAGAGTTAGGTAAAAAGTTTGCTATTGATCTGTGTTACACAAATGACTTAAAAATTCCTTGGGAGTACAGAGGAATTTTCTTGTCTCCTTTTCACTTTTTTTTTTTTTCTTTCCTTTCCTGGGGGCTTCCCTGGTGGCTAGACAGTAAAGAGGCTGCCTGCAGTGCAGGATCCCTGGGTTGGGAAGATCCCCTGGAGAAGGCAATGGTACCCCACTCCAGTACTCTTGCCTGGAAAATTCCATGGATGGAGGAGCCTGGCAGGCCACAGTCCATGGGGTCGCAAAGAGTCGGACAGGATTGAGTGACTTCACTTTCTTTCTTTTCTCTCCTTTTTCTCTTTTTCTTGTTATGTCCTCTTTATTTATTCATTTATTTTTGTAGAAGTCAGGAAAGTTTTCACAAGGTGAAATACAAATGAGCCATTTCTCCAGTACCTACACTTAAAGTCAATAATCCTTAATAAGATCTGCAGTGTTTTCTGTATTACCTGCCTGTGTCAATCTGTTGGACCTTATCTAGTTACAGATGAGAAAAAATTTTAATAATTTTATTTATTTATTTTTGACTGCTCTGAGTCTCCACTGCTGCACCGGTTTGTCTTTAGTTGTGGAGAGCACAACTAGTTGTCTCTAGTTGCTCTGCTAAGGTTTCTCACTGCAATGGCGTCTCTCGCTGTGGAGCATGGGGCTCAACGGTGCATGGCCCTCAGTAACTGAGTTGCCTGGGCTTCAGTTGTTGTGGCTCATGGGCTCAGTAGTTGTGGCTCCCAGCCAGGCTTAATAACTGTAGCCCGCGGGCCTATGTGGCATGTGAGATCTTCCATGATCAGGGATCGAACCCATGTCTCTCGTGTTGGCAGGTGGGTTCTTTACCACTGAGCCACCAGGGAAACCTCAAAAAGGCACTGAGAAGGACTGCAGTTAATTCTTGGTGTTAATTTGGATGATGGTCTATATTGTAATCATATGAAATGACCAAATGTATCTGAAGCATGCTTTCTCTTAATCTGTCTGTTTTTCTTTCTCCACCTCCTTCTCTTAGGTCACTCCTGACAGATGTTTCTAAGCAATAAAATGGATTATATATGAAATGGATAGAAACAATGTGAAAAAAATAGTCAGTGGATTGGGGGAATCTATAGTGCTGTCTTACCAGAAGTTTATGAAGATAATGAAGCTGTTTTCAGGCACTCATTATCTTCTCATTTAAAGCTTTCCATCTTTTTCTATTTGTTTCTGTTACTTTTACATTTAATATGTATTGGATGGGAAAATTTAGATAAACGTGCTTTTCAAATTAAAGCTTCACACTCAGTATTGTCAAGACTTAAGTGAAGGTACTAACCTTTCTTGCAATTGTCACATCTTGAAAATAAAAATGTCTATTTTATGAAATTGGAGGCATTAAATCAACTAGCATATTTAAAGCTCTTAGGGTACTGTACAGTAAGCAAAAACCAGTCAATAAATGTTTTTTTTTTACGTCTTCATCTACTTTGTTAAAATATATTTCCCTGAAAAGGTTAATATCAGGAAGTTGCATGAAAGGGAGTTTTGTTAGTAACTGCTTGTTTTGAAGGCCTTCACATTTTGAACTTTGATGTAAGAGTAAAATACCAAATTTCTTCTATTTTAAAGGGGATTCTAAAATGTTTATGCTGGGAGAATTGAGATAGAGTTTCTTTTTTTTAATACAAATTTATTTATTTTAATTGGAGGTTAATTACTTTTAGCTGTAGCTGTGCTGGGCTGGGCTGTCACTTCAGTCATGTCCAACTTTTTGCGACCCCATGGACTGTAGCCCACCAGGCTCCTCTGTCCAGGCAAGAACACTGGAGTAGGTTGCCATGCCCTCCTCCAGGGATCTTCCTGACCCAGGGGACGAACCTGCATCTCTGCATTGGCAGGCTGGTTCTTTACCACTAGCACCACCTGGGAAGCTGCAAGTCATAGCTGTAGGAGAAGATAATATAGTTGAGTCTTGAACAGTGGCAAGGGTTAGGGGTGCCAATACCTTGTGAAATAAAAACTCTATGTATAATTTTACAGTTGGCCCTCTGCTTCTAAGGTTCCACATCCACGGATTCCACCAACTGTGTTTCGTGTAGTACTGAGTGTGTACTATTGAGAAAATCTGCAAGTAAGTGCACCTGTGCAGTTCAAATCTGTATTGTTCAAGAGTCAACTCTACTTGAATATTAGGCTCTGTTAGTTACAAAACTTCCGTCACTATATTATTGGCAATAAAATTGTTTAAAAATATAATCATGGAAAAAGTGAAACATTATAATTTCCAAATCCTTAGCTGGTTATAAAGTAACAACATGTGAAGATGACAATTTTACCACAAACACAATGATGCTTTATATCCTGTGTTAGATATCAGAAGAACCATTTATTTCTATGTCTAATAAAACTTCATAACTAATTAAGTGCTGTTGTTAAATAATTTCTTTTTATAGTAAAAGCTTTACAACTAACAAGTGAGACACTGATCCAAGTCATTATCAATTTCTCTGTGATTATTACAGTTTCCATAATAATTTGCACTCTACTGACATAGATTAGGCAGCCCTTCAGTTCAGTTCAGCTCAGTTCAGTCACTCAGTCATGTCTGACTCTTTGCGACCCCATGAATCACAGCACGCCAGGCCGAGAAGGCAATACTGGAATTGCAACCCACTCCAGTACTCTTGCCTGGAAAATCCCATGGGCGGAGGAGCCTGGTAGGCTGCAGTCCATGGGGTCGTGAAGAGTCAGACACGACTGAGTGACTTCACTTTTCCTTTTCACTTTCATGCATTGGAGAAGGAAATGGCAACCCACTCCAGTGTTCTCACCTGGAGAATCCCAGGGACGGGGGAGCCTGGTGGGCTGCTGTCTATGGGGTCTCACAGAGTCAGACACGACTGAATCGACTTAGCAGCAGCAGCAGGCAGCACTTTAAAGACCAGCCTCATTAACTTTGGTTTCACAAAAAGACGAGAAAAAGCCAGATTTAATTTCATGGGGTCTCAGAATTGCAAAGTAACACCAAAGCTCTCAGACTAAAGATATAAGCAGATTATAATGTCTATAATTGTGAATGTGACTCTTGTTCTAAAACTATCTTTGGGAGGTCAATTCACTAATATTTGTTTACAATCATCTGTTGGTGGCTCAGTGGTAAAGAATACACCTGCCAATGCAAGAGTCGCAGGTTTGATCCCTGGATAGGGAAGATCTCCTGAAGGAAATGGCAACCCACTCCAGTATTCTTGCCTGTGCAATCCCAAGGACAGAGGAACCTGGTCGGCTAAAGTCCATGAGGTTGCAAAGAGTCGAACATAACCTAGTGAATAAAACAAAAAATAATTTTTTTACTTAGATTTCAGTTAAATAGAATAGCACCTAGAAACTCAGGCAATTGCACAGCAGACTTAGTTAATCGGTTATGGTTTATGTTTATTATCCTAGGGATGTACTTATAAGAAACATAAAAATACTCCCAGAAGGAAAGCCCAAAATGTATTAGTGATGCTTCAGATATATTGTAAATGTTGTCAAATTTAGACAAATACTAACAGTTTAAAACAATAGCAATAATAGGTCAATTGAATAGATAAAAACTCAAAACATAACTAAAAGGCTAGGAAAGAGCATGACTTTTTCAGAAGAAGATTAAAGAAAATAATTAACTTTATAAATTGCTAAGTTACAAATACATTTTTACATTTCTACCATGGGAACTTTTAGCTCCGATTGAGATAAGAGTAGCTACCAGCAGAAGAGCATTCCCATCTAGTATAGAGAAATATAAAATACATAAAATAAAATAAATTAAAAGTACACAAAACATAATTAAAATACAGAAAAAAAAATCAGAAGGAAATTGAGAGTTCCTAAGGTCAAAATGCAGATGACACCACCCTTATGGCAGAAAGTGAAGAGGAACTAAAAAGCCCCTTCATGAAAGTGAAAAAGGACAGTGAAAAAGTTGGCTTAAAGCTCAACATTCGAAAAATGAAGATCATGGCATCCGGTCCCATCACTTCATGGGAAATAGATGGCAAAACAGTGGAAACAGTGTCAGACTTTATTTTTTGGGCTCCAAAATCACTGCAGATGGTGACTGCAGCCATGAAATTAAAAGATGCTTACTCCTTTGAAGAAAAGTTATGACCAACCTGGATAGCATATTCAAAAGCAGAGACATTACTTTGCTGACTACGGTCTGTCTAGTCAAGGCTATGGTTTTTCCTGTGGTCATGTATGGATGTGAGAGTTGGACTATGAAGAAGGCTGAGTGCAAAAGAATTGATGCTTTTGAACTGTGGTGTTGGAGAAGACTCTTGAGATTCCCTTGGACTGCAAGGAGATCCAACCAGTCCATTCTAAAGGAGATCAGCCCTGGGATTTGGAAGGAATGATGCTAAAGCTGAAACTCCAGTACTTTGGCCACCTCATGTGAAGAGTTGACTCATTGGAAAAGACTCTGATGCTGGGAGGGATTGGGGACAGGCGGAGAAGGGGACGACCGAGGATGAGATGGCTGGTTGGCATCATGGACTTGATGGACGTGAGTCTGGGTGAACTCCGGGAGTTGGTGATGAACAGGGAGGCCTGGTGTGCTGTGATTCATGGGGTTGCAAAGAGTCAAACAAGACTGAACAACTGAACGGAACTGAACTGAAGGTCAAAAGAACTAAAGAAAATTCTGGAAGAAAAAAACTTGGACATAAAAGATGTCTTCTTCCATACTTATAACCTAGAGGCATTTGCTAAGCCTTTCTCAACAACAAATTCTGAGTCTGACTGGTTTGAAATAGAAGAAGCATTTAAGGCTAAAGTGCCCATCCTTGCCCCTACACTGCAGCTAAGGGTTTTTTGCATACATCAAATGACTCAGCCTAGCCAGAAGCTTAGTCACTTCAGTTTGTGTCTCTTTTGTGACCTCATGTACTGTAACCACCGGGTTCCTCTGTCCATGGGATTTCCCAGGCAAGAATACTGGAGTGGGTTGCCATTTTCTACTCCAGGGCATCTTCCTGATCCAGGGATTGAACCTGAATCTCCTGTGGCTCCTGCATTGGTCAGAAGATTCTTTATGACTGAGCCACCTGGGAAGCCCCCACCCTCTGGAAACTCAGAGCCTTATTGAAGAGACATAAAGGGGAAATGAATGTTGGAGAAGCAACCAAGAATAACCCACCTGCTCAGAACTTTTCTCCTTCAAGGATACCTTCCAATGCCCCGTTGCTGTCATCTTGTTAAGTCAGCACAACTATCCTTTCCAAGTTTTCTTGTATCCCCAGTACATCATACTTTTATTTCTAGTCACAGTTCTTCAGTAGCCAACTGTGTATTTAGAATGCTCTGATACTATGCAGGATAGAAACACCTTGACAGTAACCACAAATTATCACACTCCCATCTGGATATCAGGGCTTCCCAAGTGGCACTAGTGTTAAAGAACCCACCTGCCAATGCAGGAGACAAAAGACATATAGGTTCTATCCCTGGGTAGGGAAGATACTCTGGAGGAGGGCATGGAAATCCAATCCAGTATTCTTGCCTGGAGAATCCCACAGACAGAGGAGCCCGCCAGTCTCATGGGGTTGCAGAGTTGGACATGGCTGAAGCAACTTAGCATGCACACAGGCATCTTGATATCAGTTGTTGTAACCAACCATTGATGCAATTAATAGACTCAATAACATCACCTCAATCGGGAGTATTTCTGATACTTCCCAAGAGCATCTTTGTAGGAAAATGATGATTTTCTCTCTTTCCTGAATTCCAAACTCAGACATAACTTACCCTTGTTTACCGGGGAAGGGAACACATCAAGTGTTGCATACACTTCAGAAAAGTGACTGAGACTCAGGCATGAAAATTAAACTGTAATATATCTCTGGATATATTCATATCTTTGTTCACTCACACTACTTGCATTGAATAATAAATACTAAACTTGCTTTAGTATTGTAACTCCCATTTTATAGGTAAAGACACTGAAGTTCAGAGTTAGTACTCTTGTGATAAGAAAAAAAGAATCATTAAATTGTGTTGCAAGTAGTGAAGCAGCAATTAGAACTTCAGTCTCTCTTACTTCCAAATCTTCTTGTTGCCTACTTTAGAGGAATTTCACTTATATCTGTCTTCTTTATCATGTTCCATCAGTGTGATTTTATTTATAGTAATTTCTTGTCTTCAGTTCAGTTCAGTTCTGTTGCTCAGTCATGTCTGACTTTTTGTGACCCCATGGACTGCAGCACGCCAGTCTTCCCTGTTCATCACCAACTCTTGCAGCTTGCTCAAACCCATGTCCACTGAGTCAGTGATGCCATCCAACCATCTCATCCTCTGTCGTCCCCTTCTCTTCCTGCCTTCCATCTTTTCCAGCATCGGGGTCTTGTCTTACTTGAGCCTGTAGATACCATTTGGGAAAGTATTTCTTCCAGAGTTGCCCTGACAATGGACACACTCTCATTATCAACTATTCTGTCAAGTTGTCTTTAATATGTCAACAGAACAAATCACAAGCTATTTTTTTAACCCAAAACTAAATAATTTAACAAATACTATTGTAGAGAACCTGTCTTAAGTAGCTGTTGGCATCATTTAATGTGTTAAATTACAGTAAATATCAATCATTAAAAAAATTTATTGCAGAGTTTAGCTAATAAGAATTTGAAGTTAATTTTCCTAACTAGCATTTGAAGCTAGAGAAATGAATTCTTGGTTTCTAGTCGCAGTTTCCAATTCTGACATTTTAATACAATGTCTTCATTCATGAGGGACCAGAAGACAGATATGGCATTCTCTAGGCATGATCTCCTCGGGCACAGTTTTAATATCACATTCCATGAGAAAGACTAATTTTCCTGTTGGGAAGTTAGGAAACAGTATTGAAATAATTATCTATGGGATAGAAACACATTTTATATAGTTTTATTTGTGCCAATTTTGTATATGGTGATTTTGTTGGTTTTTGAATGTGTGTGTGTGTGTGTGTGTGTGTGTCTATGTTAGAGAATTAGAAAACTATTTAAAGTGGAATATACTAGTCTCTTCCAACCTGGATCTGGCCTTACATAATTGTATACTGATACAGGGAAAAACACATTCCCACTGGGTAACATTTAACTTTAACTAGGGAAAATATTAATGAAATATTCTGAAATATGCACTTACATCTAAATACCTGTACAGTAGTTATTCTGCGTATTCATGTGTGTGTATGTGTGTATGTGTGTGTATGTGTGTGTATGTGTGTGTATGTGTGTGTGTTCAATTGCTCAGTGATGTCCAACTTTTTGAGACTCCGTGGTCTATATAGCCTGTCTGTCTCTTTTGTCCATGGAATTTTTGAGGCTAGGATACTAGAGTAGGTTGTCATTTCCTCCTCCAGGGGATTGAACCTGCAACTCTTGTGTCTCCTACATTGGCAGGCAGATTCTTTACCACTGTGCCACCCGGGACGCCCATTCACACATACACATGTATAGAACTGTCTTTCTAGACAGCACTCAAAAACTTTCTATTTAACAACTTCACTAATTCAAAATATAGCTGGAATCAGAAGTAAAATGAAGAATTTTTTCAAATAAATATTTAAAAAATCGAAAATTCGAGAACAGAAAAGTATGCCTTCCCCTTTAAGCACGCCATTTAGATGACATCATTGTTACTGGTTAGCTGTTGGTACTTTGAAGTACAGGGAGCAAAAATTTGCCACCCCAAATGGTATCTCTTTGGCATAAAAATTAATTTAGGTTGGCTTTTTTGAAGGCCCAAAAGACTCAGGAGGAAAATTAGTCTTTCTTCTATAATGGTCAAAAAGAATGTATTTAGAAGACATGGTCTAGGATGGGAGCTTCACCATACAGTGCTATAGCCTGAACTAGGTGTTGAGGAGGAAGTATTTCCAAAGTATGTTAAAATTCCTGTCTGTGGGGCTTATGCCTCTAAAATAGTGTCATGATCTGTAGGATTAAAATCAATCTTAAATATTATTGAACCTTACTATGGAACATTAGATATTTGTTTAAAAATTTTAGAGATGCTAAATTTCATTTCTCCTCACATCCAATTAAGGGGCTCAGTGGTAAACAATCTTCCTGCCAATGCAAGAGACACAAGAGACACAGGTTCAATACCTGGGTCAGGAAGATTCCTTGGAGGAGGGCATGGCAGCCCACTCCAGTATTCTTGCCTGAAGAATCCCATGGACAGAGGATCCTGGCAGGCTAACAGTGCAGGGGGTTGCAAAGAGTCAGACAGGACTGGGCCACTGAGGACACAGACACACATGCTCATCTGATTAAAATTCAAAATATGATTTATTTTTTTGGCAGTAGTCACTGTGCAAGAATTTGGGTAACTTGGAAAACAAGTTATTTTCCACAGTCTTAAGCTTAACGGGGATATAGCACATTCCAATATTTCTAATTAAACTGACAGAATAGGAGATGATAGCATCTGTTTTTTGTTTTTTGTTTTTTTGTAATAAAACCTATTGATGTGGCTGACCTGAATGCTTCTTATCTGTAAAAGACAACAAATGAAGATAAGCAGAGTTAAAAAGGAGGAAAATGGGAAAAGAAGTCACCACCAAATAGCTAAGTCTATAATTCCAATCTGAATTATCTTCTACAAATATTTTTCAAAAAAACTTCAATTAATAAGCATTAGTTCAATATGAATTTTCCAGGGTGTTTAAGAGATATCTGAACATAGATATAAAATGTGCTGCTAAAGTTTCTTTTTCTTTCCAAAATGCACTCAGGTAAGATTTTATTCTCTTTAACAAAGCTTAACTCTTAAGTCATAACTAAATGAAAATTGTAAGCCATTTGTACCAATTAGAAATTTTAAAATTCAGGTGTTTTTTGGTGTCTGTAAAATAAAAATGAAAAGCCTCTGTGAATGGCTAGACATTTGTCAATGTGTCCAATAAGAACAAAGGAGTTACTTTGTGTTTAATGCTTAAAAGGAGACCAATGAAATAACACTAAAGAAATAAATAGGACTATAGTAAACACTCACACACATACAGACATAGTTTGTAATGCTTGACATTACAGAAGAGATTTGTGGGATGCAGAAACACATGCTTCTAAGAAAGCAGTCTTTCCTCCAGGCAGGGGCTGGGATTCCTAACCATCTTCAACGTCTGCAGTTTGACTCTAAAATGGCGGCAGTGTCAACAGATGTGTGAACACAAAACACACACTGAGAGCTGGTCCTTTGAAACAGCCCAGAAGTAAATTAAGCATGAACGATATAACGCTGCTTAACTGGTAATTTGTGACAACCAGAACCAAAAATTACATCCAGGCTAGGCAGGCAGCACGTGCACTTGCTTCTCTGTAATTATGCTGTTTATATCTTATCATCTTTATCTTCTTTTCTGGCTGAAAGAAACGCTCCACTTAGTATTTGTATTTTTCCTATTTCTAGAAGGTCCGCATTTTGTTTGTTTTCCATGATGTTTAATTTGGACATAATATTGTCTCATCTTTTGACCTCTGGGGAGGCTTATTGCAAGTAAAACAGTATTTGGTGTGAGCAATTTATGCAAATAATGCGAGGGAAGGTCTGCCACTAGGGGGAGAACAAACGCAGGTTTGTGTGAACCAAAGGAAGAGGAAGGGGACTCACATGAGACCTGTCTCTGGACCTTAAAACTTGACGTGTGTATATATATATGGACTTCTCTGGTGGCTCAGACAATAAGGAATCTGCCTGCAATGCAAGAGATCCAGGTTCTCTCCTTGGGTTGGGAAAATCTCCTGGAGAAGGGAATGGCAACCCACTCCAGTATTCTTGCCTGGAAAATCCCATGGACAGAGGAGCCTGGGGCCTGGTGGGCTGGTCAATGGGGTTACAAAGAGTCGGACACGACTGAGCAACACACACACACAATTCTGTAATTCTTACAGTAGCTTTGAAGATAAGATTTCTGTATTTAATGATAGCCTTTCTGATACCCTCAAATGTTGGGATTGGCTCCAGGAGATAGAATTTGCAAGCACTGGAGCCCGAATTTCAACCCAGGTTTATATCCTGGATCCCCAGTGGTGGGTGCTGATATTTCCTAATAGTAGAAGGGAGGGGTTGAAAAAAATTATATCGACACTGGAAAGAATTATTGTTATTCCCAGCGATTTCTGACACTCCCTCTTGCACTCACACAAAGACATAGACACACAAAGATCAAAGGTTCTCAGGGTGACAGACCAGACAGAAATTGCCAGAGGTGGGATCAGGGGACCCACCTGCAAGACTGCCTGGCCAGAGGTCTTCTACTGTGGGTGTCTCGCTCCAGCTTGGAAAGGAGTAATTATCACTGAAAGTCAGAGTGGGGAGAAGCAGGGGTGGAGATGAAGATCCACTTTCCTTTCTGCAGTTGTAAGAAATGCAGAGATATTTTTTATAATTGAAGACTGGGATGCTTTTAGCTTCCATTGCACTACATGTTTTTTTGTTTGATATAATATTGCCTATAATCTTGCTTAAACAATGCCTATATATGCCTAATTTAGGGCTGTTTGAAAGGGCATTTTTCCTTGTTTTCTGGGTGGAATTCAATGTTAAGTGAGGTTGTATATTAAATCATGTTATCACCTACTAACAAGGCTTATATATATTCCTTACTATAGTAACATACCAAAGAGTTTTCTAAAGTATTTTATTCATTTATTTATTTGGCTGAGCGGGGTCTTATTTGTGGCACATGGGATCTTATCCCCTGACCAGGGATCAGACCTGGGCCCCCTGCATTGAAGTGAAGAGTCTTAGCCACTGGACCACCTGGGAAATCCCCAAAGACTTTTTCTTTTAATCTTAATGCATGAAAGATGTAAGGATGTACTCGACACCTTATATTTGACATATGATGAATGTCTCAATTACTAACTTATTTTTCCCTCTTCTGTACCATGCTGAACTACAAGGGCTTTTCTATATATTGATTATAACCAGAATTATTTTTATTATGCATGAATTACCAAGATAAGGATCTCATTCAAGTGCCCTTTCTTTAGAGTTAAAAAGCAGCCTGACACTTAGATCAGCTATCCTGGCAGTTCGAACAATGATTAAAAAAAAAAAATTCTGATCTCTTGTTTTTATAGATTAAAAATAAAACAGCTATTTTCAGGAAATGTATATGTGACATCACTTTTTATAAAGTGTTACTGAGGCAAATGTTTAAAAATATATGTAGCATTTATAATACTTTTTTTAACTTGTAAGGAAAAAAGTTAAATACAGGAAAAAAAGAAGAATGTTGTGTTTATTATCTTGTCTTCCTAGACATCTGGAATGCGCATATAAAATTCTATTATAAAAATGCTAATGAAGTTAAAAACCCCTCTGAAAGCAGAGCGCGCACACACACACATTTTGTTGTTGTTGTTAAAAAGGTGAGTCCTAGAAGATTTCAGGCTTTTTTATTTCAAACAAAATTTAACCCAAAATTAATTTCAGTAGAGCAAGATATAAGTAGTCTCTACTATTCACTGGCTAGGATTCAGTAGGTGAGGTTTTAAGATTGTATAATAGCCCTGATGCTTAAATCAGGTAACCTTGAAAAAAAACATGAATAGCCTTTAAAGCAAGTTTATTTTGGAGTTTCATTGCTGTTCTTATGATAACCACATTGTTGTTCTTGTGATAATCACATCTTAACGGTCATGAAGCCAGGGTTAAATGCTACTAGGTATACTTGGCAGTTACAGTAAATTATTTTATCAGCACCTATTCCTCTTCCTGTGTCCTGTCCTGCGTTGTACAGAGGTGAAAACCTAAAGACTACATTTTCAAAACTATCTTGTAGCAAGAGTTCTGGATGTAATTTGGATTATACTGATCATGCACACTCATGTAAGACTTGAATTCAGAGCTGACCTAAATGGAAAGAGAGGCCAGGCACCAATCTGGCTGGAGAAGCAGAGCCTGCAACCAGCCCTTTGGATGGAGCCTCTTTATTCCTAGATCACAAAAGTTTGTGTGTTCCTTAAATAGATGGGGAAACAGTGGAAACAGTGTCAGACTTTATTTTTGAGGGCTCCAAAATCACTGCAGATGGTGATTGCAGCCATGAAATTAAAAGATGCTCACTCCTTGGAAGAAAAGTTATGACCAACCTACATAGCATATTCAAAAGCAGAGACATCACATTGCCTACAAAGGTTCGTCTAGTCAAGGCTATGGTTTTTCCAGTGGTCGTGTATGGATGTGAGAGTTGGACTGTGAAGAAGGCTGAGCGCCAAAGAATTGATGCTTTTGAACTGTGGTGTTGGAGAAGATTCTTGAGAGTGCCTTGGACTGCAAGGAGATACAACCCGTCCATTCTGAAGGAGATGAGCCCTGGGATTTCTTTGGAAGGAATGATGCTAAAGATGAAACTCCAGTACTTTGGCCACCTCATGCAGAGTTGACTCATTGGAAAAGACTCTGATGCTGGGAGGGATTGAGGGCAGGAGGAAAAGGGGATGACAGAGGATGAGATGGCTTGATGGCATCACTAACTCGATGGACGTGAGTCTGAGTGAACTCTGGGAGTTGGTGATGGACAGGGAGGCCTGGCGTGCTGCAATTCATGGAGTTGGAAAGAGTCGGATATGACTGAGTGACTGAACTGAACTGAACTGAAACCAACAATTACAGAGTAGCCCTCTCACCTCTAGATTCCAGCCAAGGTTTTGTAATCCTCAAGTCAGAATTTGGGAAAGTGGTGTCCTCCTTTTATTTCCTGATTTTTTCACAGGCAGTTTAGTGGTTATTTCTATGATTTGATTTTGGAATTATTCAAGAAGTCCCAAACATTGATTTTGTTAGCAATCAATTCCTTTTAAGTACCTTTTGTGCATGAAATGCCTACAGCAGTTTGTGGTAGCTGCCAACTGGACCCCAGCTGATGGTGTTTTCACAAAATGATTCAGTGATAAAATGAGGAAAAAAAAAGGAATTTCTGAAGACCTTTGCAAAAATTAAAAATTAGGACCAGAGTATCAATTAGAGAGCCAGAGGGAAAAGGATGAAGAGATTGAGAGAATCCTGATACATTGTATCTGGGGACAAGAGTAAAACAAAGGAATTTGTCCCCTGTGGCTCAGAGGTAAAGAATCTGCCTGCAGTACAGGAGACATGGGTAGACGTGGGTTTGATCCCTGACTTAGGAAGATCCCCTAGAGGAGGGCATGGCTACCCACTCCAGTATTCTTGCTTAGGAAATCCCATGGATAGAGGAGCCTGGGGGGCAGGTGTAGTCCATAGGGTCACAAAGAGTTGGACATGACTGAGCACACACCCACATAGTAACAGGAGACAATTCTGAGTTGACTCAAAGGCAAGACCAGTTCTGCCTCAGAGGCCTCAGACTCTTTGCCTACTTATCATCATGCTTTAAAAGGTGGCAAAAGCCTCTGTGATTTTTCCTCTCTACAAAAAAGAGTATTGTTCTAAAGAGTCTTTTATGGTTTTATAAAGAAGCATTTGCAAAAGTGTGACTCAGAATTAATGTTGTTCATCTCAGCATCATAGATTTGGTGAATTCCCTCAGGTGATTTCTGACACCCTGAAACTAAATGTAAAATGCTGTATATGTAGACATGGAGACTTTTTCAGCAAATGATCTTCCAAGGTAGGTGACCTCCAAATTCTCAAAAGGTCTCATGATTCAAAGGCTGAGAAAAAAGGATTCTATAGACCATATAGGAAAATCTCTCTTTCTACACTGTACTTGTGATGTGATATGTAGATGTAAAAGTTGGATCATAAAGAAGGCTGTGCTCAGTTGCTCATTCTTGGCCAATTCTTTGTGACCCCATAGACTCTAGCCAGCCAGGCTCCTCTGTCCATGGAATTTGCCAGGCAAGAGCACTGGAGTGGGTTCCCATGAGCACCAGAGAATTGATGCTTTCAAATTGTAGTTCTGGAGAAGACACTTGAAGTTTCATTGACCAGCAAGATCAAACCAGTCAATCCTAAAGGAAATCAACCTTGCATATTCATTGGAAGGACTGATGCTGAAGCTGAAGCTCCAATATTTTGGTCATCTGATGTGAAGAATTGATTCACTGGAAAAGACCCTGATGCTGGGAAAGACTGAAAGCAAAAGGAGAGAGAGGATCAGAGGATGAGATGGGTAGATAGCATCACTGGCTCAATGGACGTGAATTTGACCAAACCGGGACAGAGGAGCCTGGCATGGTGCAGTCCACTGGGTTGCAAAGAGTTGGACGTGACTTAGCGACTGAACAACAACATTGTATTTACACTTTTTACGATAACTCAGTTGGTAAAGAATCTGCCTGCCATGCTGGAGAGCCCGGTTTGATACCTGGGTTGGGAAGATCCCCTGGAGAAGGGGACAGCTACCCATTCCAGTGTTCTGGCCTGGAGAATTCCATGGACTGTATAGTCCATGGGGTCACAAAGAGTCTAACACAACTGAGGGACTTTCACTTTCATGTGCATGAGAAAATTCCTATGTCCATGTGATATTATATTTAATTTGTATAATAATTTTGTGTGAAGTGCTTATGACTAATTCTTTTGCTTTTGATAATATCCCAATGATGAAAATATTTAATTCTTATTCTATGTCCAGTTTAACGTAGGAAGCCAGTGGCTTACATTTAGTGGTTAATCATCAGCTCTGTATTTGAAATAAAGAAAAAAGGTCATTGGTTTACCCAAATTAAAATTTTTCTAAAAGTGTTGGATATTTTATATAGTGAATAGTGAAGTCGCTCAGTCGTGTCCGACTCTTTGCGACCCTGTGGACTTTAGCCTACCAGGCTCCTCTGTCCATGGGATTTTCCAGGCAATAGTCCTGGAGTGGATTGCCATTTCCTTCTCCAGGGGATATTCCCAACCCAGGGATCGAACCCGGGTCTCCTGCATTGTAGACAGACACTTTACCGTCTGCACCACCGGGGAAGATATTTTATATACTACTTCCTAATATTTGCAATAATGAATTGCTATTTTTAAAAAGTTCTAATCAATACAGTCATCACATGATGGCATGACATGGATCAATCTCATAATGTTGAGTGAAAGCAGAGTACATAGTATAAGATTCCATTCACATAAAAGTCAAAAGGAGACAAAAAAGTCTATGATGTTTCTTTTGGAAAGGAGAGGGTATCTATATTTGTCAGGATTTCATGGGCATTTCCCTGGCATCAGTAATGTTCTAAATCTTTACCTGGCTGTGTTCTCTTTACAATGATTCATTTCACTGCACATTAGTGATTTATCCACTATTTCCTTTTTTGTGTATTATCCTTCAAAAAAATGTATTTTAGCAATTTCTAAAAGATTCACCAAATATTGCACTTGTATTAACTATTTGTCAAGCTCTATGAATTCTCCTTTTCTTTTGACATATTTTCCTTTCTACCTTAAACCCTTCTAATATTCTGCCAGGCATCCCCATTTATCTTTAATTATTTTGGAGGTCACATCCAGTCTTCTAAGGGAAGAGGTCCCTTAAGATATTTGCTCTGGACATTAGCTTAAGGAAGCCTATGGGCTTCCTTGTGGCCAGGTGGGAAGCAGGAGGCAACAGTATTCTCATCTGATCTTTCCTTTATTTGATCTTTTATTTATTTGTCATTTGATCTTTCATTTATTTGGCATCATCCTCTTTGCTTCCAAGACTCAAAAAATTCTATGAAATAAATTTCATACTCATCTCTTCTGTATTTTATTTGTTATATATCCTAGATTCAGGAAGATACCTACTTAGTGAATTTAAATCTCACATGTTCTATTACTTTACAGACTGAATATACAAAATTAGAACATCAGGTGCTGCATCATTCTAGGCACCAGTACTTACATTTGTGCAAAGCTGCTTCTCATAACATGGTATTCATTCTTAGAATGAGCTCAGGTCTAAAAACTAAATTTGTTATTTAGCTAAAATATAGAGCCTGTAAGATACACATGCTCTTCACAATTAACAGCAATTTTTAGAACTCTTTTAGATTTAATAAATAATACCTAAACAATAATTAATTCTATGAATAATTTAAAAATAAATACATATATTTAAGTATAAAAAAGGGGCTTCTCTGGTAGCTCAGCTGGTAAAGAATCCATCTGCAATGCAGGAGACCTTGGGAAGATCCCTTGGAGGAGGGTATGACAACCCACTCCAGTATTCTTGCCTGGAGAATCTCCATGAGCAGAAGAGCCTGGTGGGCTACAGTCCACGGGGTCGCACAGAGCTGGACATGACTGAGTGAGTAAGAACACACACAAGTATAATAAGACTCCTTTAAAGTGAGAAAATGGGCTTCCCAGGTGGCACAGTGGTAAAGAATCTGCCTGGCGATGCAGGAGACATGGGAGATGTGGGTTCAATTCCCAAGTCAGGAAGATCCCTAGAGGTGGAAATAGCAACCCATTCTAGTATTCTTGTTTGGAAATTTTATATGGACAGAGGAGCCTGGTAGGATATATTCCATGGAATTGCAAAGAGTTGAACACAACTGAGCACCTATGCAAAAAATGAGGAAATAGCAACATTCAAAAGAGATCTGATGTCAGATTGACAGAGAAAGAGAGTATGTGGGTAAGTATTTAACTACTTACCAGTCAGAGAAAGCAGAAGAGAAAACAATTAAGGGGTGTATTTGAGGACCAAGAGGAACTCCAGTGTATCTGGACACAAATTCAAACTATTAGTGAATAAAACAGACATGACTCCAGCTTTGTGGATGTTTTTACCTAGTACAATATTCACCATTTAAATTTAGGAAAACTCATTGATTCGAAAGACTCCTCAGTGAAGCTGGTGTATTGCCCTCAGAGTATTAAATTAAAAAGGTAAAATGAGGCCTGGTAGGAGGAAATTATTTGCAGGTCTTGTTTATGACACTCAACTTCTTTTAATGTGTTCTCTCTAAAAGACAAGGATAGTCACAATTTTTCTGTCTGCTTCATAAGGTTATTGGTAAGTTTGAATCTAATGCTATGTCAAGAACACTTTGCTTAGAAAAGGGTAAGCCACTGGAAATTGTTATTACAAATACCTGATTTTTTTTCTATACAATGGTTTATGCTCTCATTTCCTTCTAGTCCATTACTATTTTCACTGAGGTCTACACCATGATACTTTTTCACTTTAAAGACAATCCCTAACAGTCTCTCTTCACCTTACATGATTTAATATTTTCTCATAGCATTTACATATTTACCACCTTCAGTATAATAGAGTGAAGAGAGAAATTCATGTCCATATCATCATTGCATTATCCTCCATATCTAGAACAGTATAGGGCACAGAGTGAATAGTCAGTAAGTCCTTTATTGTATGAGTGAATTGTAAAAAAAGGTTTAGTTTACAGATCACCATTAACTTCATTGTAAGAACAACTTTTTACATTGTTAGCATATGTTAAAAGACACAAGAAGACAGAATTATTCTCAAAGAGAAAAGCAGACCGGGCAGAAAGAATAGAAAAGAGCCCAGGGGATGCTCTTGCCTCAATTCTCTTTACATGGCATCAGAGCACATCTCCGAATTGTAATTCTTCTCTGTCAACTATGTATAATAATACCTTACTTCTCTGCTTTACAGATTGGCTAAAGGGAAGAGACTGATATGGAATATGAAAGCTCTTTGAAATTATCCAGCTTTTATAAATAGAATATTTTCATAAAGATAGCTACACTGAAACAAAAAGTAGATACCAAGTGATCTGTGCCAAACAGGAAAAACCAGTCTTTACCAATTCTCTACTTAAAGGGAGTTCCCTGCTGGCCTAGTGGTTAACATTATGTGCTTTCACTGCAGAGGCCTGGGGTCAATCTCTGGTTGGGTAATCTTCCCACATGCCAGCCAAATTACAAAACAATTCTCTTCTTAACCTAAGTTAGCCTCAGCACAATTAAACATCATATGTTGCTTAAGAGAAAAACCAAACAGAACTACTTTCTAATTGAAACAGTGATCTTATTTTAAAAGTTGTTCAACATATACTGTATTTCAACCCTAATGATTGGATTTTACTCCTTTAATCAAGATAGTATATTAAAAGAATGATTAGGATTTTCTTATGCTAGGCGAATTATACTAGTAACAAGTTTGTGATTTGTGATGGTGCATGATTCCGATAGTGAAGAAATTTCATTACAGGTAGGTTGAAAAGGCAGAATGCATGTGATTTGCACGTGTGGATGCAGGTAAATAAATAGTAAAGCTCATTGATAACAGAGACCATTATAATTTGAATAAGATTATATTCTTTCCAGGAGAGATAAAGAGTAATGAAAGACAATTCAGAGCTAGTTTGTTATTACTTCATCAAATACCTCAGCCTCAAGCTGATAAAACTCGTGTGCACGTCTCCTGTGAGACATTAACGACAATGATGCTGCTAACCATTTGTAGTGATTTCTGAAATCATTAATATCACTGTTTAAATGAGTTTGTGATGGAGTGTAACACAGGCCAAAGCCAGAGGTGAAACCTCTACATGTGCTTTCATAAAACCAGAAGAGGTGAATTATGGGCGACAATAAAATGAATTGTATTCAACCTAGACAGATGCAACGGAGAGATAATTTCCCAGTGAAACTAACAAGGGGCCTTAATGAGATATTAATTATGTTACTTATAAAAACTCAGAATCAAATAATTACTTTATTTGCTTAAGTCCTATTAACCCCATTTAAAAATAAGCACTTGATTTTGCAAATACTAATTATATTGATTCTTTACAGGTTATATTCAGTTATTGTCTTTATTGTTCCTTAATACATCAATTTATCATCTGTAATCTTCCCTAACCATAGACCACAGATAGCTATTTCTGAAACAGATCATCTTCAGATTGTCATACAAAGGGTGATTTGGCATTTTGTTTTGGTTTAATGTAGTGTCTGTTCAATAAGAGGATAGGTCGCATTTTTCCAGCATTCATCTGAGTATGATGGAAAATATTCACAAAGCTTTTAAGGCACATAAATAAGTAAATAGAAATAAATAGTGATGGAACATCTTAGATATGGAACATCAGATATCTAAGGTTAGACATAGTATCTTGCATCTGACAGATTCTTCACTTTGAAAATTGTTATTTTAAATTCTTAGTGTCACGATAACTTTTTGTATCCGATTTGCTTCCTGTTGAATATTCATTGTGACTGTCACTCAATAAAACATATCATTTTAAAGAGACTATTTTTTGATGAAGAGCAAAATACCATTTTTTTTAAATATGAGAGGTGTTGATGGGAATATCTATAAGTTAAAATATTCTTTCAGAAGAGAAATTGTTACTGGCATAACTTTTCTCCCTGAAAAAAAATTCAGTCCCATGACATTGCAGAGAGCTTTTTAACTTTGTACATATACATCTTTAAAATAAAAACTAATTATGAGTCAGAATTCTCCAGATATCTTATAAAGCATAAACCTTCTCATACAGCTGGTGGTGATTTAGTAGCTAAGTCTTGTCGATTCTTGTGACCCCCAGGCTCCTCTGTCCATCTCATATAGCTACCAACACATAATTTATCATCTCATATTTTTTGTAGTTTTAGCTGCTCTCACTGCACATTAAAAATATTAAATTGCCATGGCCCTTGCAAAGCCATCTGCCCTTGCATCGACTGCTCTTAGATGGAGTTGCTTGTGGATCCACCGACAGATCTGTTATGTAGAAGCATTTGACAGTTTGCCTTTCAGGGGTGAAATTTACCCTCACTGAGTACACACTTCGTTATGCTGTCTTACCTCCACTTTCTTGCCTTGTCATTCTTCCAGCTTCTGTGATTGGGAGCAGCTTTTCAACTATGTATTTGCTGGTTCTATCCGCAGATGGTCATCTCTTCTTGACGACTGTGTCAGCTGTGGTTCCCAGCTCCAGCAGGCAGTCCTTGACCTTCTTCCTACGTGTGCTTTAGTCTGTTGTATCCTCAGTCTGTTTAACTTGTTCTCAACCTTTAGCCTCAATAATAAGTTGTTTACCAGGTTCCAGCTCTGACTTGCTTGTTCTGACACCTGACTCACTGGGCACCTGATACCTGGAGATTATTGTAGAACCTGGCAGTCAGTCCCTACCACCCCACATATGTTTGGTCCAGACATCCTCCAGATTATTCTATGCTTCTCTCTAGTCTCATAATTCAAAGAGCTAACATTAAATGTGCCGGGTATTTGTGTCCAAGAAACTCTACCAGAATTAAAATTACTTCCACATACATTCCATGCTTTATCTTTTTTTGCTGTTCCATCATCAGAGAACATGTCCTATAGTTTTCCCCATCTCCATGCCTTCATTTGCTTCAAAGGTGGCTCACTGGGAGAGAATCCACCTGCCGATGCAGGAGACAAGTGTTCGACCCTTGGCTAGGGACGATCCCCTGGAGAAGGAAATGACAACCCACTCCAGCATTCTTGCCTGGGAAATTCCATGGACAGAGCCTGGCCAGGCTACAGTCTAGGGGGTCCAAAAGAGTCAGACATGTCTTGGCAACTAAAACAACAACAACAATGCTTTCATTTATTTTCATTTATTCTTCTGTGTAACATGAATTGTCTAATTGTTTTCTCCTTGTTTTTTCTCCACCTTTCTCAACTAATGATTAATTTGATTCCTGAATACTTAGAGAAATTATTTCTTCTCTACAGGCCTATTAACCATTCTCACCCCTCAGGCACAGGTCTTTACTGTTCTCATTTGGATTGTTTCAGGGTCTCCTTATTAATTTTCCTGCCCTCAGTTTTACTTCTGTGAATGTCATCTTCCAACCAGGTGTGAGAATAGCTTTTCTAAATGGTTTATCTGACCTTATTAGTACTTTTTAGTATCATCCAAAGGTTCTTTACTATTTGCAGTAAAAAATAGGAAATAGTATTAAGTTACAGTGATTTTACAATTTATTGTTCAAATTAGGATACATGAGTGGAAAAGAAACGAGAAGGGGGCACCAGAGGATGAGATAGTTAGATAGCATAACTGACTCAATAGACAGGAATTTGAGTGAACTTTAGGAGGACAGAGGAACCTGGCATGCTGCAGTGCATGTAGTCACAAAGAGTTGGATGTGACTTAGCAACTGAACAACAACAACAGCATAAATAGGCAAAAATCTGGGCCAATGGCAATACATGGTTGCTTTGGTTAAGAGGCTGTATGTGGTCTGATACTTTGGAGTTCTCACAGGAGAAGATGAGTGCATGTCCTTCTATGCCACCATCTTGTTCTATCAGTCTGAAAACACAGACTGCTTCCAAATTGGGAAAGGAGTATGTCAAGGCTGTATATTGTCACTCTGCTTATTTAACTTACATATGGAGTACATCATACGAAACGCTGGGCTGGATGGAGCACAGGCTTGAATCAAGATTGCCAGGAGAAATATCAACAACCTCAGATATTCAGATGATACCACCCTTATGGCAGAAAGCAAAGAAAAACCAAAGAAACTCTTGATGAAAGTGAAAGAGGAGAGTGAAAAAGTTGGCTTAAAACACAACATTTAGAAAACTAAGATCATGGCATCTGGTCCCATCACTTCAAGGCAGATAGATGGGGAAACAACGTAAACAGTGGGAGACTTTGTTTTGGGGGGCTTCAAAATCACTGCAGATGGTGACTGCAGCCATGAGATTAAGATACTTGCTCCTTGGAAGAAAAGCTATGACCAACCTAGACAGCATATTGAAAAGAAGATTCATTAGATGGCCAACAAAGTCCATCTAGTCAAAGCTATGGTTTCCTCAGTATGTATCGATGTGAGAGTTGGACTATAAAGAAAGCTGAGCACCCAAGAATTGATGATTTTGAACTGTGGTATTGAAGAAGACTCTTGAGAGTCCCTTGGACTGCAACAAGATCAAACCAGTCAATCCTAAAAGAAATCAGTCCTGAATATTCAATTCAAGGATTGATGTTGAAGCTGAAACTCCAATCCTTTGGCAACCTGATGTAAAGAACTGACTCACTGGAAAAGACCCTGATGCTAGGAAAGTTTGAAGGCAGAAGGAGAAAGGGATGACAGAGGATGAGATGGTTGGATGGCATCACCAACTCAATGGACATGAGTTTCAGCAAGCTCTGGGAGTTGGCAAAGGACAGGGAAGACTACCGTGATGCAGTCCATGGGGTCGCAAAGAGTCAGACATGACTGAACGACTGTATTGAGTTGAAATGGTCTGATATCCAACTTCTGCTTTAGTCTCAGCTTTTCTGATCCCAATCTCACAATGTGCATTCAAGTTCTATTTCTGCCTCTATTATTCCACATCTCAAAGTGTTTACATGGCGGCCTATCTGCCTGGACTACCCACCATTACTCACCCTTCACTTGGTTAATACCTAATTATTCTTTAATACTTAATTTAGGAGTCACTTCCTCTAGGAAGCTTTCTATAACACCCTGGCAATGCAGGAGATGGAGGTTTGATAACTGGGTTACAAAGATCCCCTGGAAGAGGAAATGAAAACTCACTCCAGGATTCTTGCCTGGAGAATTCCATGGACAGAGGGCTACAGTCCATGGGGTCACAAAAAGTCAGACATAACTTAGAGACTGAATAACAGCAACTATATATATATATATATATATATATATATATATATATATATATATATACCAACTATATATATATATGTATATGTATGTATATATATGTACACACATACACACACACAGAGACACATATGTCTGCTAGAGTGCTTATTACATTGCTATCTGATTAATTTTTTCTGCTAAACTGTAAGAAAACTTAAGGAAAGATACTTTATTTCTCATTTCTGCAAACAGAATACAAATTAGTAGCAACAGTAGTAGTATTTATGGATATATATAATAATTATATAGATATAAAAATATCTTACTTGAAGTTATGAAATCGATAGTCTTTTGGAGTGAAAGATAATAAAGCAGTATGTATTAATAGAGAGCATATTCTAAAGAAATTTGGGAAGGTTTCTGAAAACAGGAAGAATCTAGACCTTACCGTGAGGTTGAACAGGAGTTTGGTAAGTGGAGTAAGTAGTGGAAGGCATCAGTCTAGTATCCTTCATTCGAAGGATGAAGAGGAACTTCATTTGACCAAATTATCAGAGATCAGTTGGGTCATCAATGATCTCACACTCTGCAGATTTTACTCTATGTCAAGTTTCTGAAAAGTACTGAATGATAACGCCTTCTCCTCCCTCAAGAGCAATTTGCTTAAAAAAAAAAAAAAAAAAAAAAACACTTGTCAAAAAGTCCAATGAGAAAATTACTGGTTCACAAAAAAAAAAAAAAAAAAAAAATTGTTGACACTTGTGAATTTCAGATGCACTACATTTCCTGTCTTAAAAAATAGGGAAAAGAAAGGAGGTGGCAGGAATGGATAAGATTTTTTCCCATATGTCTTTTTGGATCCATCATAAGCATGTGTGCACAAAGAAATAGATACACATTTAGATTCTTAGATACTAAAATCAAGTCTGACTTGTCAGAATACCAGATGGCAGTTTGGTCTGTAGATGATTATTCACACATCCAAGATAACTTAAAATTACATTGTATATATAGAATATTGAGCATATTATATCTGAAGATATCTAATGTAAGGAATCTATTTTTGTTTTTCCTCTGTGTTGTGAATTTTTTGGCTCAATACAAATTATACACCACTGACACTTCAAAACAAAGATCTTAATTGTTATTTTTCTTATATACTAGAAACCTGGAGAATTTGTATACTATAAATAAAGAGCAAGAACTTTTATCAGTTTGGTAGAAGTTCGCAGAAAGAATCACACAATAGGAAAGACACAGACTGAATTGAAAATGTTTTAAAAGAAAGAAATTCACCACCATTTATAAAACCTTTGGAATTTTTGACATGCACAACTCTTAAAATAGAAAAGTAGGAAAAAAATGTAGATGCAAAAATATCTCACTGAACTTTTGACGTGGCACAGACATGACATTTAAAAAATATTTTTTAAAGTTTGAAGAAATATTATTGATGCATAAATATTTTGGTAAATGGGATTTTTGAGTTGAGCCTGTGTGGAGATAATATGTATTTATTTTTAGTCATTATTATTTTTACTATTATGGGCTTGCTTTGTGGCTCAGTGGTTAAGAATGCACCTGCAATGCGGGATACCTGGGTTTATTCTAGGATTGGAAAGATTCCCTGGAAAAGAGAAAGGCTACCCACTCCAGTATTCTGGGCTGGAGAATTCCATGAGGTTGCAAAGAATCTGACACAACTGAGCAACTTTCACTCACTCACTCATAGCAAAAAGCAATGCTTTGTGAACAGTTCAGTTCAGTTGCTCAGCCATGTCCTACTCTTTGTGACTCCATGGACTGCAGCACGCCTTACCTTACTGTCCATCACCAACTCTCAGAGTTTACTCAAACTCATTTATTGAGTCAGTGATGCCATCCAATCATCTTATTCTCTGTCATCCCCTTCTCCTCCTAGCTTCAATCTTTCCCAGCATCAGGGTCTTTCCAAATCAGTCAGTTCTTCACATCAGGTGGCCAAAGTATTGGAGTTTCAGCTTCAGCATCAGTCCTTCCAATGAATATTCAAGACTGATTTCCTTTAGGATGGACTGGATGGATCTCCTTGCAGTCCAAAGGACTCTTTCAAGAGTCTTCTCCAATACCACAGTTCAAAATCATCAATTCTTTGGTGCTCAGCTTTCTTTATAGTCCAACTCTTGCATCCATACATGAATACTGGAAAAACCATAGCTTTGACTAGATGGAACTTTGTTGGCAATGTAATGTCTCTGCTTTTTAACAAGCTGTCTACATAGGTCATAACTTTTCTTCCAAGGAGAAAGTGTCTTGTAATTTCATGGCTGCAGTCACTATCTGCAGTGATTTTGGAGCCCCAAAACATAAAGTCTGTCACTTTCCACTGTTTCCCCATCTATTTGCCATGAAGTGATGGAACCTGATGCCATGATCTTAGTTTTCTAAGTATTGAGTTTTTAGCCAACTTTTTCACTCTCCCCTTTCACTTTCATCAAGAAGCTCTTTAGTTCTTTGCTTTCTGCCATAAGGGTAATGTCATCTGCATATTGGAGGTTATTGATGTTTCCCCAAGAAATCTTGGTTCCAGCTTGTGCTTCATCCAATCCAGCACTTCTCATGATGTACTCTGCATATAAGTTAAATAAGCAGGGTGACGATATACAGCCTCAAGGTGTTCATTTCCCTATTTGGAACCAGTCTGTTGTTCCATGCCCAGTTCTAACTGTTAACTTCTTGACTTGCATACAGATTTCTCAGGAGGCAGGTCAGATGATCTGGTGTTCCATCTCTTAAAGAATTTTCCACAGTTTGTTGTGGTCCACACAGTCACAGGCTTTGACATAGTCAGTAAAGCAGAAGTAGATATTTTTCTGGAACTCACTTGCTTTTTTGATGATCCAACAGATGTTGGCAATTTGATCTCTGGTTCCTCTTCCTTTTCTGAAACCAGCTTGAACATCTGGAAGTTCATGGTTCACATACTGTTGAAGCCTGGCTTGGAGAACTTTGAGCATTACTTCACTAGCATGTGAAATGAGTGCAACTGTGTGGTACTTTGAGCATCCTTTGGCACTGCCTTTCTTTGGGATTGGAATGAAAACTGACCTTTTCCAGTCTTGTGGCCACTGCTGAGTTTTCCAAATTTGCTGGCATATTGAGTGCAGCAGTTTCACAGCATCATCTTTCAGGATTTGAAATAGCTCAACTAGAATTCCATCACCTCCACTAACTTTGTTCATAGTAAAGTAAAGTCACTCAGTCGTGTCCAACTCTCTGAAACCCCCTGGACTGTAGCCCACCAGGCTCCTCAGTCCATGAAATTTTCCAGACAAGAGTACTGGAGTGGGTTGCCATTATGCTTCCTGAAGGCCAACTTGACTTCGCCTTCCAGGATGTCTGGCTCTAGGTTGGTGACAATTCAGCTATGACCATTCAGGTATGCCATAGTTCTTCAGGCACTCTGTCTATCAGATCTAATCCCTTGAATCTATTTGTCACTTCCACTGTATAATCATAAGGGATTTGATTTAGTTCATACCTGAATGGTCTAGTGGTTTTCCCTACTTTCTTCAATTTAAGTCTGAATTTGGCGGTAAGGAGTTATGATATGAGCCAAAGTCAGCTCCCAGTCTTATTTTTGCTGATGGTGTAGAGCTTCTCCATCTTTGGCTGCAAAGAATATAATCAATCTGATTTCGGTATTGACCTTCTGGTGATGTCCATGTATAGAGTCTTCTCCTTTGTTGTTGGAAGAGGGTGCTTACTATGACCAGTGTGGTCTCTTGGCAAAACTCTATTGGCCTTCACCCTTTTTGTTCTGTACTCCAAGGCCAAATTTGCCTGTTATTCCAGGTATTTCTTGACTTCCTGCTTTTGCATTCCAGTCCCCTATAATGAAAAGGACATCTTTTTGGGGTGTTAGTTCTAGAAGGTCTTGTAGGTCTTCACAGAACCATTCAACTTCAGCTTCTTCAGCATTATTGGTCAGGGCATAGACTTGGATTACCGCGATATTGAATGGTTTGCTTGGAAAAAAACAGAGATCGTTCTGTCATTTTTGAGACTGCATTCAGGTTGTTTTTGAGATTGTAATAACTTAATCCAAGTCATTTATGAGGTTGCAATGTTGACTTGTGAACAGTAGATGATCACATAATCTTTTAAATTTGTATCTAGTCAATTACCTTATTAATTATATGAAAATAAGCTATTTGCTTGTTTTAAATTTTATGCCATCTCTCCAGTTGTTTTCTGGGAGAACTGACTGCTGCTTCAGGATGGGTTAGGAAGGAGTGTGAAGGGAGAATTATAGTGAGGAGGTTTGAGGATGGTTTCATTATCTTGAGAGTGGTAATGATTTCAAGGTGTGTACATGTGCCAAAATGTATCAAAACATGCACCTTAAATATGTGTAGTTTTATGTTGCTTGCAGAAGAATATGGGCCAAGCGAATTGAAGGAAAAGAGCAGCTTGTCAGGGCAAATAACCTTCCTCTCTTTTTTTTTTCCTTTTACATTTGACTATGATTAAGATGAGGGTGCATGCTTCCTCAGTCCATCTGACTTTTGGGACCTCATAGGCTGTAGCCCACCAGCCTCTTTGTCCATGGAGTTTTCTAGGCAAGAATAATAAAATAAACTGGCATTTCCTACTCCAGGGGATCATCTTGACCTAGGGATCGAACCCATGTCTCTTGCATCTCCTGCATTGGCAGGCAGATTCCTTAACACTGCACCACCTAGGAAGCCTAGATGAGGGTAGATATTTTTCTAGGTAGGAAGCCTAGAAGTATATTTTTTTCTGGAACTCACTTGCTTCTTTGATGATCCAACAGATGTTGGCAATTTGATCTCTGGTTCCTCTTCCTTTTCTGAAACCAGCTTGAATATCTGGAAGTTCATGGTTCACATACTGCTGAAGCCTGGCATGGAGAATTTTGAGCATTACTTCACTAGAGTGTGAAATGAGTGCAATTGTGTGGTACTTTGAGCATTCTTTGGCATTGCCTTTCTTTGGGATTGGAATGAAAACTGACCTTTTCCAGTCTTGTGGCCACTGCAGAGAGGATAACTAATTGAGGGATATGGAAGAACTCCTACTGCAAATCCGAAGGCACCTGCAGACCTCCTCCATTGGCAAATGTGAAAGCTTGGTTCATAGTGAAGGAACTTCACATGACTTGCCTCATTTTCTAAAATCACTTGCCTTCAAAACTGTTTACATGGAAAGAATGTCCAGGATTTTGTAGTAGTTGCCTGGAATCAATTTTATTTCTTATAAACAGTCATTGAAAAAACAAATACATCTTACAGATGCAGATTTACCATTCCTTAGGCAATCTGCACAAAGTCAATTCTTTTGTCTGATTTACCACAGTAAAAGAATAAATTCTCTTTTGCTTTCACAGTAGAATTCTGCTTTGTGTAGCGGTCACTTAATTTTAGCCTTTATAATCTGATCTGACAGGATGGGATGTTAAAACAAAGAGCAATGAAAATATGTTATCCAAAATAGTTTTTAGGCCTACAAAGTGCTATAGCCCATGGTAATGAATTCAAATGCTGTAAACACATAAATCTATTTTTCTTGATATATAGTTTTAGAATTTTCTTAAAGCACAGTTGCATACCTTCTATACAATTCGATTGGAATATAAGGTAACACAGTCTCTTCCAAACTTCCTTAATTACAAACTATGGACAATCCCCTTTTCAGTAAAATCTGCTTTCTGGATTTTATTTATTTAATCAGTGATGTTGAATATCCAAATACTTAGTTTTTACCTACATGGTCTTTGTTCCCTGTAGTATCAGTTTTTTTTCCTCTGGATATTTTGGGTAACTCATATGCAGAGCCCAAGAATAGTTAAAGCATAAAACCGAGATTCATAAATCTAACTTCTATCCGTTTCTTGTCACAACTGACGATAACCTTGAAGAAATCACTTAATCTCTTTGTGCATCCATCACTTCGCTATAACTCTTGGATAATGATACTTATCTCACGGATAAGAAGGAGATGTTAATGTTTGTAAAGCCCTGAAGATCTTTAGATAAAGTCAACTAGCACAGAATACTAACATAAGTAAGTCACTATTGTTATATTCCTTCCTCTAACCATTTCAAGATCTATCTATATATGTACATATAGGTCTATGAAATATATAAATGTATACATAAATGGATCATTACAAGTACTTTATCCACGTTACTTTATATAAATCAGTCACTGGAAAATGTAATATACTAGATGCAAAAGGATTTTGGTGTAATATATATCAATTGCTCCATTGAAATTAATAAACTTCCTTTTTACCTGCCATTCTGTATGGATGAGATTCTCAGACACAATAAATACACTTTTATAGAACATGCCTTTGTACCTGCCTTACATAAATCGAGGGAATCAAAACTCTGAATTGCTTTTTATTTCTTAGTTTCTAGTATCTACAAATGAACAAAATACTACTAAAATATACGAGCACCTAGAATCTTTGTACTATACATTTTATATTTTCTCAAATTATCCGTTAATTTTACTCAAGTGACTTTATCTATTCTAAAAAGGAATTTGGCATATTGTTAGAAAAAGAGCTTCAGGAGAGTCAGTGATAAAATGGACAAGGTTCTGTGCTCAGGGATCCTATGATTTTGTAAAATACACTTTGTTCAGTCACAAGTTGTGTCCAACGCTATGCAACCCCATGGGCTTCAGCATACCAAGCTTTCCTTTCTCAGAGTTTGCTCAAGTTCATGAACATTATGTCAGTGACTCTATCTAACCATCTCATCCTCTGTCATCTCCTTCTCCTTTTGCCTTCAATCTTTCCCAGCATCAGGGTCTTTCACAATGAGTCAGCTCTTTGCATCAAGTGGCCTTAGTACTGGAGCTTCAACTTAATCATCAGCCCTTCCAATGAATATTCAGGGTTAATTTCCTTTAGGATTAACTGGTTTGATCTCCTTGCTGTCCAAGGAACTCTCAAGAGTCTTCTCCAGCACTACAATTCAAAAGCATCAATTCTTCAGTGCTCAACCTTTTTTATGGTCCATAAAATGGGAAAATACATAACTACCTCTAAAACAGAGCCTGAGAGAATGCGATGGTCCCCTACAAACTAAATATGAGAAAGCATAGAAGTGATTCATTCTTGCTGGGGAATCTGAGAAAGTTTTATGACAGAGAAGTGACTTTAACATGAGTATAGATGGATAAGAGAAGGCGAAGGCACCCCACTCCAGTACTCTTGCCTGGAAAATCCCATGGACAGGGAAGCCTGGTAGGCTGCAGTCCATGGGGTCGCAAAGAGTCGGACATGACTGAGCGACTTCACTTTCATTTTTCACTTTCATACACTGGAGAAGGAAATGGCAACCTACTCCAGTGCTCTTGCCTGGAGAATCTCAGGTACGGGGGAGCCTCCTGGACTGCCGTCTATGGGGTCACACAGAGTTGGACACCACTGAGGCAACTTAGCATCAGTAGCAGCAGCATAGAAGGATAGGTGCTTAGGATAGTATTAGGAGGAGAAAAGGTAAGAGTTTCAAAGAGTCAATTTTTTTGCAGATATAACATTTTGAAAAAATAGCATCAGAGTGAAGTAAGCCAGAAAGAGCAAAACAAGTGTCATATATTAATTCATATATATGGAATCTACAAAGATGGTACTGATGAACCTACCTGAAGGACAGGAACAGAGATGCAGACATAAAGAATAGACTTGTGGGGAAAGGAGAGGGTGGGGCAAATTGAAAGAGTAACATTGAAACATATACATTACCATATATAAAATAGATAGCCAGTGGGAATTTGCTGTATGGAGCAGGGAGTTCAAATCTGGTGCTCTGTGATAACCTAGAGGGGTGGGATGGAGTAGGAGGTGGGAGGGGGGTTTCAAGAAGGAAGGGGCATATACATACCTATGACTGATTCTTATTGATGTATGACAGAAAGTAACACAATATTGTAAGGCAATTGTCCTCAATTAAAACAAAATTTAAAAAAAACTTAATGTAGTGTCCTTATGGCAGAAAGTGAAGAGGAACTAAAAAGCCTCTTGATGAAGGTGAAAGAGGAGAGTGAAAAAGTTGGCTTAAAGCTCAACATTCAGAAAATGAAGATCATGGCATCTGGTCCCATCACTTCATGGCAAATAGATGGGGAAACAGTGGAAACAGTGTCAGACTTTACTTTTTTGGGCTCCAAAATCACTGCAGATAGTGACTGAAGCCATGAAATTAAAAGACGCTTACTCCTTAGAAGAAAAGTTATGACCAATCTAGATAGCATATTCAAGAGCAGAGGCATTACTTTGCCGACTACGGTCCGTCTAGTCAAGGCTATGGTTTTTCCAGTAGTCATGTATGGATGTGAGAGTTGGACTATGAAGAAGGCTGAGCACCGAAGAATTGATGCTTTTGAACTGTGGTGTTGGAGAACACTCTTCAGAGTCCCTTGGAGTGCAAGGAGATCCAATCAGTCCATCCTAAAGGAGGTCAGCCCTGGGATTTCTTTGGAAGGAATGATGCCAAAGCTGAAACTCCAGTACTTTGGCCACCTCATGTGAAGAACTGACTCATTGGAAAAGACTCTGATGCTGGGAGGGATTGGAGGCCGGAGGAGAAGGGGATGACAGAGGATGAGATGGCTGGATGTCATCAGTGACTCGATGGACGTGAGTCTGAGTGAACTCCGGGAGTTGGTGATGGACAGGGAGGCCTGGTGTGCTGTGATTCATGGGGTTGCAAAGAGTTGCACATGACTGAGTGACTGAACTGAACTGACTGTAGTGTCAGTGGGGGTGTCTGAGTTCAAGAATAGCAGAAGCAATGTAGCAACACATAATTGTCAGCCACCAAATGAATGAAATTATTGTAATGAGCAACAAGACTAGAATGGCCAGCATGGGATACTCACATATTGAAATACACAATAAGGGGGAATAAAGCATTAAGTTGTTAGACCTAAGAAAAATGGCAGCCAATGAGGTCATTATTTTATTAAAAATCAAAAACAACAAACAGTGGGAGAGCAGAAGATAATGTCAGTCTATGATTTTCACAGTGGAAAATCTTAATCCAGTTTCCATGTGATAGGTCTTCCAAGAGCAGATAAGCCTAAGTCAGTAACTTAAGCAATACTTGGAAACTAAAACACCTTGATGGTCCCTCATCACCAGAGGAGAACTGGGTCAGGTGATAAATGAATTCTTGGCCTCCATTTGCCTCACAATGAATCCAGTGGGTAGGAGCACCAACGAGTGGTTATTTTTCCACTCATGGGTACCTAGTGAGGATAAAAATAGTTGGCAGCTGATGAAAATTTCACACTGGCTTCCTGTGGAGTAAGAACTAAGATTATGCTGCTACTGCTAAGTCACGTCAGTCGTGTGCAACCCCATAGATCGCCTCCTACCAGGCTCCCCCGTCCCTGGAATTCTCCAGGCAAGAACATTGGAGTGGGTTGCCATTTCCTTCTCCAATGCATGAAAGTGAAAAGTGAAAGTGAAGTTGCTCAGTTGTGTCTGACTCTTCCTGACCCCATGGACTGCAGCCCACCATGTTCCTCTGTCTGTGGAATTTTCCAGGCAAGAGTACTGGAGTGGGGTGCCATTGCCTTCTCTGAAGAACTAAGACTTTTCTGTAGAGAAACTGAAGAGCATGGCTTGGACACTGTACACATATTCTTGGCTCAGTTAGAAAATAAGAAGCAATACAATTATTTTAAGTTGAATGGCAGCAATTAGTGCTATTTTCAAACACTTAAAGGAATTAGGTATGATAATCTTATCATGTTGTGGTTAGTTGCTCAGTCACGTCCAATTATTTGCAATTCCATGGACTTTTCCCAGGAAGAATACTGGAGTGGGTTGCCATTTCCTCCTTCAGGGAATCTTCCAACCCAGGGTTCAAGCCTGTGTCTCCTGCATTGGCAAGCAGATTCTTTACCACTGTTCAATTCAGTTCAGTTGCTCAGTTGTGTCCCACTCTTTGCAACCCCGTGGACTACAGCATGCCAGGCTTCCCTGTCCCTCACTAACTCCCAGAGTTTATTCAAGCTCATGTCCATTGAGTGGGTAATGCCATCTAACCATCTCATCCTCTGGTGTCCCCTTCTCCTCCCACCATTAACCATTCCCAGTATCAGTGTATTTTCCATGAGTCAGTTCTTCACATCAGGTGGACAATTGGAGTTTCAGCTTCAGCATCAGTCCTTCCAATGAATATTCAGGACTGATTTCTTTTAGGATGGACTGATTGGATCTCCTTGCAGTCCGAGGGATTCTCAAGAGTCTTTTCCAACACCACAGTTCAAAAGCATCAATTCATCGGCACAATTCTTCGGCATCATTCTTAGCTCTCTTCACAGTCCAACTCTCACATCCATACATGACTACTGAAAAAGACATAGCCTTGACTAGATGGGCCATTGTTGGCAAAGCAATGTCTCTGCTTTTTAATATGCTTTAGTTAGGTCATAACTTTTCTTCCAAGAAGCAAGCGTCTTTTAATTTCATGGTTGCAGTCACCATCTGCAGTGATTTTGGATCCCCCCAAAATAAAGTCTGTCACTGTTTACATTGTTGCCCCATCTATTTGCCAGGAAGTGATGGGACCAGATGCCATGATCTTAGTTTTCTGAGTGTTGAGTTTTAAGCCAATCTTTTGACTCTCTTCTTTGGCTTTCATCAAGAGGCTCTTTAGTTCTTCTTCACTTTCTGCCATAAGGGTGGTGTCATCTGCATATGTGAGGTTATTGATATTTCTCTCGGCAATCTTGATTCCAGCTTGTGCTTCATCCAGTCCAGCATTTCTCATGATGTACTCTGCATATATGTTAAATAAGCAGGGTGACAATATACAGCCTTGAGGAACTCATTTCCCAATTTGAAACCAGTCTGTTCCATGTCCAGTTCTAGCTGTTGCTTCTTGATCTGAATATAGATTTCTCAGGAGACAGGTCAGGTAGTCTGGTACTCTGGTCTCATGAAGAATTTCCCACAGTTTGTTGTGATCCACACATTCAGAAGCTTTGGCATAGTCAATAAAGCAGAAGTAGATGTTTTTCTGGAACTCTCTTGCTTTTCTGATGATGCAATTGATGTTGGCAACCACTGAGCCATTTTGAAACCCATACTACATATGGATTTATCATATGGTCTTACCGTGTCACATTTCATTCATCAAAATATCCTCTGGATTATAAAATGGCAGAAGATGCCTTTTAGATAACCAAGTGATAGTCCCCATCACAAATAATATACTGAATGTGGGTTTGGTTCAGGAACAAATCAACAAATTCTCTGGCACCTTATGCTGCTATTGTTGAGTGTGTTCTTTTCATCCTTAAGGAGAAAGTGGAACAGAACAACTGGTATTCCTTTGAAAAGGATGGCAATACATCTTCATTGTTTTGTGCTACAGCTTGAATTATTTTCTTGTCCTTTGTCACAGTGCAGTCCATCACCCTCCTCCCCTCCACCAAAAACAAAAACAAAACGTAATCATCCGGACATTCTATGAAATCTCAAACTGTTCTTTAATACTGATGACATTGTTTTAATTTATTTGGGAAATAGGAAATGGAAAGAAATATGGCAAAGTAAGAGACATGAGCATGAGAAGATATAAAATAAACCTTATGGAGATACAGGGGACTATTTGATACTAGTGAATATTTTAGAGATACAATGATCTAATATATCCCATCCAAGATAAAGAACAAGTCATTACTCTTTGTAACCCCTACCTCTAAGAAAGATGCACAGTGCTTTGTGGGCCTTTAGGACACTGGGGACATTAATAACATATTTAGTAACTCAAAAGACTACTGGTGTAGAATAGGCTACCTGTGGTGGCTCAGACAGTTAGGAAACTGCCTGCAATGTGGGATACCCAGGTTGAATCCCTGGGTTGGGAAAGATCCCTTGGTGAAGAATATGGCAACCCACTCCAGTAGTCTTGCTTGGAGAATTCTGGGGATAGAGAAGCCTCGTGGGCTATAGTTCATGGGGTTGCAAAGAGTCAGACACGACTGAGCAACTAACACTTTCATAGAATAGGCTACAGAGAGAGAAAACTCTGTGCAGATTCAGGCTTTGGAACAAATGATGTGATAAAATAAAAACTTGTTTTTTGGTTGCTCGGTCATGTCCGACTCTTTTGTGACCCCATGGACTTTAGCCCGCCAGGCTCCTCTGTCCATAGGATTTACCAGGCAAGAGTACAGGATTGGGGGTGCCATTTCCTTCTCCAGGGAATCTTCTAAACCCAGATAGTGATATGTCTCCTGCATTGGCAGTTGGGTTCTTTATCACCAAGCCACCAGGAAAGCCCTATGAATCTTCAATACCAGGAAACATTTTTTTTTCAAGATATAATCAGATAATTTTATCCCAGTTTGAAATATTATACCGAGATAACCTGAAAGAGATAATTTTTTTTTCACTTGATACTGATATCACCTATGCCTTCATTCTCTTTGCAAAAGATAATGTTTCTAACATTAAAAACAGTGATGCCAATAATAAAACAATAAAATATTCCAGATTCCAAAATATTTTTCTGTATTGCATAATTGAATTTTCTGAAAATTGGACTAGGATAAATAGATTCGGGGAAACAAAACAAAGGAATATGTGGCTGAAGTAAATTTGTTTTCTACATAAGTATGAAAAAATTAAAAGAAATATAAATAAAACTAAACCCTCACTGGAATCCTATATTTGAACATTAAACATTACTTATTACTGCAAATCATGAAAATTAAGTGTTTAAATTTGTGTAATAGAATGGATAACACAAAACACAAAGATAATGAAACTTTGGAAATTAGCAGTAATATTTATTTTATATAATACAGTGAAAAACACTGAATCTATACATATAACAAGATATTCCATCTTTGAGTATTATAAAATGACTTTATATAGTAATGGGTATTGAATCTGAAGGAAAAGTTGACAGTAGGTGTGAATTAAGAACAATATCTTTTAGACTACTTTCCCTAGAGAAAAGATTTTTAAGAATTTTTTTCTCTAGTTGTATGCTAGCCCTCTTAAAATCATAGCAGATACAATCAGTTTCTGAAATGTCTTTTATAACTGTCAAAAAAGATAAGATTACAGATTTGTTCGCTCTTCAAAGTGTGATGTCATAAAGTCCCATTTGCTTCAGCAAGAATCATTATTTGTCATTTTTGACAGTGTTTCAACATGATCAGGAAGAGAAACATGGAAATAGTTAAAGGGATAGTTAAGAAATAACCCTGAATTTTCATAGGAAATCTTTCAGAATCCAAAACCCAGACTAAAAATATGTTTTTGGTTAATGCAATTAGAGTTTATTTTAACCATAAAAACTTTTAAAGTATGATTAGAAATACTAACATTTTGTATTAAGAATATTGAATGTGAAATCAGTATGACTGCTCTGTAACTATTTCTGCTATCTTGGACAGGTGATTTAAACTTATACTTCTATTGGGCTTCCCTCCTGGCTCAGCTGGTAAAGAATTCACCTGCAATGTGGAAGACCTGTGTTTGATCCCTAGATTGGGAAGATCCCCTGGAGAAGGGGACAGATATCCACTCTAGTCTATGGCCATACTACCCTGAATGCACTGGATCTCACCTGATCTTGAAAGCTAGGCAGGGTTGGGCCTGCTTAGTACTTGACAGGAGACCACCTGGCAATACAAGGTGCTGTAGGCTTTTTGCCTCCCTTCTCCTTTGGGCTTTCCTCTTAGCTCAGTCAGTAAAGAATCTGCTTGCAGTGCAGGAGACCAGGGCTTGATCCCTGAGTCTGGATGATCCCCCTGGAAAAGGAAATGGCAACTCACTCCAATATCTTTGCCTGGAAAATCCCATGGACAGAGGACCCTGCTGGGCTGCAGTCCATGGAATCACAAAGAGTCCGGCACGACTGAGGGACTAACAACTGTTTTACTTTCATACCTCAAATTCCTCTTCACTAGAATGAGAATAGGAATATAATAATATTAGTTAACATTTATTGAAATCTTGCTTTGTGTCATCTTGCTTGAAAAAAATATAAGTAGATATATAGTTCTTACAACTGTAGGAAGAAATTACAATTTTTCCTTCATCTGAAAATCCTCATTCAGCAAATGAGGAAACTGAGAGAGACTGGCTTTGTAACTTTCCATGGATATTCATTTAGTAAGTGTAGTAGCTGGCATTCATAATCTGAAGTTCTAATTCCATAGTCTGCTTTTCTAATGATGAAGAAAAAGCTAAACTTTCTTTTTATGAAAGTTACAAAAATAGGGGAATTGTCCTACCATATCATAACTTACCAAAGTTTGCTTAATACTTTGGTTCTCCTCTAATATTTTCTTTCTCACAAATAATATTGCCATATTTCCAGTTGTGTAATCCAAAATTTTGAAAATCATTTTTATCACCCCTTCTCTCTCTTTCTTAATAACTATTCCATCACCATATCATATTAAGTTTAACTGATTTAGAATCATCTTCTGTGCTTCAATATGGACAATTTTCTAGATAAAATTATCATCATCTCCCACCTATACTACTGCAATCTACTTTTTTTTTTAACTTTTAAAAATTTAAAAACTTTTAAATTGGAGGATAATTGCTTCACAGTGTTGTATTGGTTTCTTCTGTACAACATGAATCAGCGATAAGCATATATATATATATATAAATAGTTGCAGAAACCAGTACCTGAGAAACCAAGCACAACACTTGGAGAGTCAGAGAACTCAGGTTTATTATGCCAGTGGACCCAGAGGAGTTACCACTCCAAGCTCTGAGCCTCGAACAAAGGGGTTACAGGGTTTTAATAGACTATAGTGGGAAACACTAGCTGCTAATAGGCTGGTTTAAACTAAGGGGTTTTTTGTGCACAGGAACAGCAGTCAAAATGGGAAGGGGAATGCCTGACCTTTACATGGACAGGCATGAATAAGCAGGTTTGCAGGGGCTGAGCAGTTGCAAAAAGCAGGGCAAAGGTGAGTGAGATAAGCTCCAGTTCCTAGTACTGTAGGTCCGCACTTTCTGAGACTACGTGACCTACATGATTCAGACTTTGCAAGGAGTAAGCTGAGTTATGGAGGCAGAAAGAGCAGGAGGTTATGTAAAATTTTAACTTTTCCTTTTCATTCCCCCCTCTTGATGCTTCTATCACTCATTGTAGAAAGCATCATCTCATGTTTTTGTAGGACATTCAGAGCTCCCCATCGTTTAAGGGGCTATACTGAGCTATTACCATTTGTAACTTTATGGATTCAATCCGAGAGGTTATAAACTGGGTAATTGCATTGAGAATACAAGGGCCAAAGAAGAGCATGGCAAAGAGCATGAAGACAGGCCCTGTTAAATTGAGAAGCCGAGATGCCCAGCTCCAGGTATTGTTCCAATTACACCAGGAATTAGCTATTTTCTCTCTCCTTTTTTATGATTTGTTTCCTTAGCTGTTGGGCCATGTCCCTGACTATTTCTGATTGGTTTACATAAAAGCAGCACTCCATTTAAGAAGGGGCATAGTCCTCTGTTTTCAGCTGTCAGTAGATCTAGACACCTCCTATTCTATAAAACCACCTCAGCCAGGGAGTCTTGTTGGTCCTGTAATGAAAAGCACAGCAATAATATCGATTAGGGACAGACACCAGGATTGACAATGAAAATCCATTGATATTTCGATAGCCGGATCCTCAAGCTTCTGCCGTGCTTTGACCAGCCAGCTGCCGGAATATGGCTGGAGCGAGGCTGAAAAACCCTCAAGCTTCTGCTGTACATTGACTAGTCAGCCTCTGGAGTGACTAGATAGGGGCTCAGCGTCCTTCATGAATGAGGACCATTGTCTTTGGAACCTGACCTTGAGGAGGTTTTTGGGGTCCCGAACTGCTTTCCAGGTGTCCTAATCACAGGAAGCTGCTGCCTTATTGACTGTGGTGTGGTGGATCCAAGTGATGACACCTGTAACTTTAACAGCAGTAAAGGTTGCCAGGATGATAGTGTGAGGGACTGTTCAAACTGGCTGAAGTGGTTCCTTTTTCTAATCTTTAACCCATGCCTCATCTCCTGGCTGATAGGGATGAACCCAATTGCCCAAAGGAATGGGCGTCCTTTCTAAGGTTTACCCGGCAATATGACGAAAGACTTTTCCCAGGGCTTGAACGTGTTGGGACATCTCCAGGTCAGCTGGTTGTTGGTGGTCTACCTTGAGCTTTTCTATCACTGGGGGTGGCCTCCTGTATAAGATTTCAAAGGGAGAATAGCCTGAGGACCTCAGGGTGCATTTTCGGAGAGAGATGAGAGTCCACAGAATGATAAGGCTGCTTGTTCCTGCATTGTCTCGGTGTTGGTCGGGGAATATTCTTGTCATACTACTACTTGGAGAAAGTTCAAGAAAGTCATACTACTACTAGTAAAAGTCTCTGGACCATACCTGTCTTACTAGCCTCTTGGTCCAGGAAAATATTTCCTCTTGTTGCTTCTTCTCATATCTAGAGTTACATTATTATAATTATTGGTCTCATATGGAACTGTATATCAGCATTTTATCACAGGCTCAGTCACACATTTGGTAACATAAGAAATAATCTTTTGAAACAAGCTACGTAGAAAATGTGGAGAAGGAAATGGCAACCCACTCCAGTACTCTTGCCTGGAAAATTCCATGGATGGAGCAGCCTGGTAGGCTACAGTCCATGGGGTTGCAAAGAGTTGGACACGACTGATTTACTTTACTTTCTTTCTTTCTATGGTTTCTTTCAGAGAAGGAAATGGCAACTCACTCCAGTGTTCTTGCCTGGAGAATCCTATGGACAGAGGGGCCTGGTGGGCTGCGGTCTATGGGGTTGCAAAGAATTGGACACAACTAAGCAACTAACACACACATAGAAAATGATATAGCTAGCAGTTATCAGTAAGGTCATAAGCAAGAATTTAAATACAGAACTTTCATTGGGTATAGCCCAGTATACCCCAGGTCATCTGAATTAGTTAAATGATTATAGCCAAGTGTTCATCTCCTGGTTGTACATCAAGGAGCATCTGACCTTTATCCAAAGACTGGTTACTGAGATAAGCTTTAGAAACAATCTTAGAGTGTCCTTTTAAATAAATTAATTAAACCTTTTAGCAATATAGTATAACAAGGAACTATTTCACAAGTGAGTCTTAGTAATCACAGACCTTAATTAACAAAACTAGAACGTAATATTCAGTGAAACATAATCTTTTTCCTTTTTGCAGAATTCACTGTAAAGGCATTAACACGTAGCCAGGGAAGGCTTTAACCCATCAAGTAAAAATGAAGTCTGTCAGGGATCTGGGAAAAGCCAAGTGGCTGTCTTGTATTTCCCATAGCCCTGGTTCTCTGATTTTTAGCTGTTGTTTATCCATTTTTAATTTCTTGATATAGGAGCAGACTATTGCCATGTTTTAAGGACATCAAGATAGCAGAAGTCTAACCATCTGGGGTTATTTTTTTGTAGAAGCAGAAGGAGCTTTGTCTACATATACCATAATCTTAAATAATGCTTACTTACTTTACCAAAGTAACAAAAAGGTTTTAAAAACAAATATAAATCACTTAAAGTGAAAGTGAAAGTGAAGTTGCTCAGTCATGTCCGAATCTTTGCGACCCCATGGACTATAGCCCACCAGGCTCCTCCATCCATGGGGTTCTCCAGGCAAGAATACTGGAGTGGGTTGCCATTTCCTTCTCCAGGGGAATCTTCCCAACCCAGGAATCGAACCCACGTCTCCCGCATTGCAGGCAGATGCTTTAACCTCTGAGCCACCAGGGAAGCCCCTAAAGGCAAAGAAATTAATAATCTGTTATTAAAAGCTGCACTGTAACAAAATGTTCTCTAAACAGAGAGAACTAAATTCCAGTCTCTTACCAGCTTACTTTTAATAACAAAATTTGTTTATCTGCTTAATCTTAGAAAATCTTTTCCATAAATTTTGAAGAACTAGCAGTATTCTAAAAGCATGAGACTAAAACCATAGAAGACCTGCTTAAAATCTGATTCTATTGCAATTGACAAAGAAACCTGGTCATTGTTGTGACATGTAACTGTTTAACATGGTAAGTAGAATTGTAATTGACCATATTTTATCTGGGCATATCAGATCTATATGAATTTCACACAATTTTAGGATATCTTTATTAGTAACACCAACCATAAAGTATAACCTGAAAAGATTTGTCATCCCTTCAACAGTACTCCCCATATCATTTAACAAGCCCAGTGAACCCAGGTAGCTTAATAGCTCTTTGGGATGTCCCAGGGGCCCTTGGAAGCATCCCAAAGTTAGCTAGAAGTCAAGTTATTTAGGAAGTTTTGTCAACAAATATCATAAGGGTTTATAACAGTCAGGTAGGATCATATAAGTCACTGTGAAATAATAGTTATTCACTTAGCCAAATTTGACAGAAGATTTTAAATGTAAATATAGAACAGATTAAGAGGTAAAGAAACTTTAACCTACTATTAAAAGCTGTTCAACATCTAAAGAAAGTATATCCTCTTATCAGAGAGGAAGGCCAAATTGAAGTTTTGCACTAGCTTACTTTAAACTCAGTTCAGTTCAGTTCAGTTCAGTCACTCAGTCGTGTCCGATTCTTTGCGACCCCGTGAATCGCAGCACGCCAGGCCTCCCTGTCCATCACCAACTCCCGGAGTTCACTCAGGCTCACATCCATCGAGTCACTGATGACATCCAGCCATCTCATCCTCGGTTGTCCCCTTCTCCTCCTGCCCCCAATCCCTCCCAGCATCAGAGTCTTTTCCAATGAATCAACTCTTCGCATGAGGTGGCCAAAGTACTGGAGTTTCAGCTTTGGCATCATTCCTTCCAAAGAAATCCCAGGGCTGATCTCCTTTAGAATGGACTGGTTGGATCTCCTTGCAGTCCAAGGGACTCTCAAGAGTCTTCTCCAACACCACAGTTCAAAGGCATAAATTCTTCAGCGCTCAGCTTTCTTCACAGTCCATCTCTCACATTCATACGTGACTACTGGAAAAACCATAGCCTTGACTAGACAGACCTTAGTCGGCAAAGTAATGTCTCTGCTTTTGAATATGCTATCTAGGTAAGTGATAACTTTTCTTCCAAGGAGTAAGCGTCTTTTAATTTCATGGCTGCAGTCAAACTCCTGGATTAGGTAAACTTAATTAAGTTTATTTTAAACTTAGTCAGTCCTAACCATGCACAAAACTTTTTTTCAGGGTCACTTTCCACAAACCTTCTAATCACTTTTTGTAACAGCTACCTGTATGTCACACCTATTTTTTTCCCCTTTTATAAAATGTAATTTTCTTTTTTATATCTTCTTTGTTAAAAACATACATCCCAATTCCTTACTACATTAGCAAACAAATGTTAATACTAGATATTTAATATTGAATTTTCCCAGTTTATGTGAATCTGAAATTTATTTAGGTTAATTTTTCTTGTATTTAGAATTGTTTGATTTGTAAATGCTTACTTTCCTTTAGGCCAATTAAATTAGAACTCATTCACAACTTCAACAGTATTATCAGAAAACAAAAAAACAAAAAAACAAAAAAACAAAAACAAAAGACATACACTGAGACATACATAAATCCAGACAGACAGACTGACAGAGATCTTATAGTTTCCTGTTTGAGATTTAAAATATCTCTTTGACCCCCCTCTTTTTTTTTCTTTGCTTAAAGTTTTACCCAAGGCTGAGGTCTCAGGCAAAGTTGGCTGTGTGTTTCAAGGACATGGAAAGGGTTAACGTCAAGCTTTTTCCTAGGCAAGCCTTTTAACAAGCTAGTTGTTTTTAATTGCATATGCAATAAGAATTGGTTTTGCAGTTTCCAAAAAGAAAAAAAAAAAAAACAACAACTTTCTCTCACTCTGTGCAATCAGCAATCATGCACTCACAATCTTTCAGAGGCTATCACAATGCCTCCCTCCCGGGAGTTACAAGGCAGTTATCAGTCACAATGCCTCCCTTCTCCTGAGTCCCGGTTCTCCCTATCTGATGCTCCCTCCCTGGGAGTGCCAAGGAGGTGATCAGTCTCCTCTTCTACCCATTGGGGCAGGACTTGACTGGAGACTGGCCCTGGGACCTTACCTGATCCTGTGGTTACTCCTGGTGGGTTGGTCTATCCCTCCAAAGAGTCTAGTCGGGATTTGGCTGTCCAGAGAGTTGGAACACCAGTGTGAAAGAGAACCCGGAATACCATCAGGTGGCATGCCTCCTCATTCGTTTCGGGATTCCTTTGCTCCAGCCTGGCCCAGCCACCTTTCTGGCGGCTCAAGGGGCTGGTGTGGTTGGAATCTTGCTGGGCCTCCAGAAATGTTGCAGAAACCAGCAATCGAGAATCCAAACACCAGACTCAGAGAGTGTAATAAACTCAGGTTTATTACGCCAGCTGGCCCAGAGGAGTTAACCCTCCAAGCTCTGAGCCCCTAATAAAGGTGCTACAGAGATTTTATAGACAGACTATAGTGGGCAATACTAGCTGATTATAGGTTGGTTTAAACTAAGGGTTTTTTTTTTTTTTTTTTTTGTACACGGGAACAGCAGTCAAGATGGGAAGGGAGATGCCTAACCTTTACATGGACAGGAATGATTAAGCAGGTTTTCAGGGACTGGGCAGTTGCAAAAAGCAGGGCAAGGGTGAGCGAGATAAGCTCCGGTTCCTAGTACCGTAAGTCCACAATTTCTGAGACTACGTGACCTACATGATCCAGACTTTGCAAGGAGCAAGCTGAGTTATGGAGGCAGAAGGAGCAGGAGGTTATGTAAAATTTTAACTTTTCCTCTACAATATTACTGCTTCCCTTGTGACTCAGATGGTAAAGAATCTGCCTGCAATGCAGGAGACACAGGTTTGAGCCCTGGGTCAGGAACAACACCTGGAGGAGGAAATGGCAACCCACTCCAGTATTCTTGCCTGGGAAATTCCATGGATAGAGGAGCCTGCCAGGCTTACAATCCATGAGTATGCAGAGTTGGACAGGACTGAGCCACTAACCCCCCTGCACACATACACACCTATATTCCCTCCCTCTTGAGTTTCCCTCCCACCCTTCCCCCATCTCACCCTCCAGGTCATCACAGAGCACTAAGCTGAGATTCCAGTGTTGTACAGCAAGGTTCCACTAGCTATCTATTTTACACATGGTAGGCTGCAGTCCATGGGGTCGCTAAGAGTCGGACGAGCGACTTCACTTTCACTTTTCACTTTCATGTATTGGAGAAGGAAATGGCAACCCACTCCAGTGTTCTTGCCTGGAGAATCCCAGGGACGGGGGAGCCTGGTGGGCTGCCGTCTCTGGGGTCGCACAGAGTCGGACACGACTGAAGCGACTTATTTGTCCCACCCTCTCCTTTCCCTACTGTATCCAAGTCCATCCTCTACATCTGGGTCTCTATTCCTGCCCTGCAAATTCATCCTGTGTGTACTATCTTTTGCCTAGTCTAACCTCTACTTTCAGTAGCTTCCAAAGTCAGAGTGTTCTTTTAGAAATGCAAATATCATCATGGCAGATGTTATCTGACAGTAGTGTTCTGGTCCTTTACCATTAATTAGGAGAGAGAATACATGTATATTATGGAACACTGTGAATACAAATGTTGATGTTACTAGAGAAAAGGAGAAATTCTGGAGTTGGGAGAAAGACTATTGACATTTAAACTAAGTTTAACTTCCTAATTTGCCACCAACTAGCTATGTGACCTTGGACAAATCACTAAATACCTCCAGTTTGCTCATCTCTAAAATGTGGGCTTAAATTAGATAATTTTTAAAGCACAGTATTACCCTGAAATCTCTGATTATATTATGAAACAGAATAACACAACTTTGCTCCTATAACAAAGCAAAGGTTTGTAACTGTGTTTTGCACAAATGAACTAATTACTTAATTTATGAAATAAGCAAACCTCACATTCTTACAGGAATAAGCTTATTTTCTGCATGGGAATTTTGTTACATGTTGAAAAGCCAAATTAATAGACTAAAAACCAGAATCAGAAGAACATCTTTTCAACTTGAATAAGACCAGCTTTCAAAAAGCAACTTAATATTAAAGCAATCATTTCTTGAGAGTTCACCACTCTCCTTTTATGTTCCTTATTGACATTAACAAGGGTAAATACTATTTTTTTTGCTTTCTCTCCTCCAAATAATTGATAGTGACAGCAACAAATGTGGGTATTTTTCTGTCTGATTTAGAAGATGGTAGTCTCTTGGATATTTGCCCCTGACCCTATCTCTAATAAAATTAAATTGATGTCATTGACAAATAGTAGAAGTTGACAGATGTGTTTACCGAAATGGTGAGGAATTACTGTGGCTGGCTCCTGGGGATGTAAGTAGAAATGATGGGACAAAAGTGAGCCACTGAAATCACAGCTTGGACATCAGGAAAATTTCCCTACCAGTGCTTTGACCTCTTGGGGGAAATTCCAAAATATCTACTTGTTTTCAGTACACTGAAAACTTATAAGATGCTTGGCAACTGAACTTGGGGTGGAGAAAAAAGAGTTCTGAAATTCCTCTTCATATTTGCTGCTTCTCAGTTGAAAGATAGTTATAATCCTGAAACTAATTTCTACAAAAAAAAACAAAACAAACAAACAAAACACACACACACACACACACACACACACACCCCGAAAAACTTGGCTTTGGCTTTGATGCTTTTAGGCTTGTAAACAGTCTGTCAATATTTTTTGCTCACTTATATCTTTATGTAACTTTCCTTGACTTCCTTTTATTCACTTATTTACTTACTCAATTCTTCAACAAGTAGGAAGAAAATATTTTCACTAGATACGTTTCTTAAATGTCTTAATTTAGCTACTGCAACTTGCTCTATTACTGATCATTTTTTCATTTTTCTATATTACTAGCAGTCACTACAACCCTCATTCCAAGCTATTGTTATGCTCTTAATTGTAATGGACACAATAATGCTCTCAACCCCAAACAAAGATGTTCACATCTTAATCCCAGGAACCTGTGAATATTTTACCTTATATGGAAAGGGGATTTTGCAGATATGATGAAGACTAAAGACGTTGGTATGGGGAGATTGTTCTGGTCTTTCTCGTTGTCCAACCTAATCACATAAATCTTTAACAGCAGAAAAATTGGCAAATCAAGAAAAATTTTATGAAAAATGTAACAATTCATTTTACACACAATACAAAAGCCAGGAAGTTAGTGGAAAATACAGTAATCTCATTAAATATAGTAAGTAAAAAGCTTCAAGATATGAAAGATTTTCATCTTCTGAACTTCCAGAGCCTTTGTTTTTGCTGTATGGATTTATAGTCTTTCTTGTATTATAGCATTGCAAATAGATTTCCTAGTTCTCTTCAAAAATCTAAGGTTGGAATCTTTGATATCTTTTCCTGGATTTGAGCACAAAGTAACACATAAAGCAAATACTTAAGATGTATTTGTTGAGTTAATAACGGATCCTCATATTTATTTTAGCAGATATTAGTGTTCAGTTCAGTTCAGTTCAGCCTCACTATCGTGTCCGACTCTTTGCCACCCCATGGACTGCAGCACACCAGGCTTCCCTGTCCATCACCAACTGCCAGAGCTTGCTCAAATTCAAGTCCATCAAATCAGTGATGTCACCAAACCATCTCATCCTCTTGTCCCCTTCTTCGCCTGCCTTCAATCTTTCCCAGCATCACTGTTTTTTCCAGTGAGTCAGTTCTTCGCATCAGGTGGCCAAAGGATTGGAGCTTCAGCTTCAGCATCAATCCTTCCAATGAATATTCAGGACTGATTTCCTTTAGGATTGACTGGTTTGATCTCCATGCAGTCCAAGGTGTTCTCAAGAGTCTTCTCCAACACCACAGTTCAAAAGCATCAATTCTTCAGTGCTCAGCTTTCTTTATGGTCCAACTCATATGACTACTGGGAAAACCATAGCTTTGATTAGATGGGCCTTTGTCAGCAAAGTAATGTCTCAGCTTCTTAATATGCTGTCTAGTTGGGTCATAGCTTTTCTTCCAAAGAAGAAGCATCTTTTAATTTCATGGCTTCAGTTACCATTGCAGTGATTTTGGAGCCAAAAATAAATAAATAAAATCTCTCACTGTATTCCATTGTTACCCCACCTATCTGCCATGAAGTGATAGGACCAGATATCATGATCTTCATTTTCTGAATGTTGAGTTATAAACCAGCTTTTTCACTCTCCTTTTTCACTATCATTAAGAGGCTCTTTAGTTCCTCTTCACTTTCTGCCATAAGTGTGATGTCATCTGCATATCTGAAGTTACTGATATTCCTCCTGGTAATCTTGATTCTGGCTTGATTCATCCAGTCCAGCATTTCACATGATGTACTCTGCATATAAGTTAGATAAGCAGGGTGACAATATACAGCCTTGATGTACTCCTTTCCCTATTTGTATCAATATGTTGTTCCATGTCCAGTTCTAACTGCTCTTCTTGACCTGCATACAGGTTTCTCAAGAGGCAGGGAAGGTGTGCTGGTATTCCCATCTTTTTAAGAATTTTCCACAGTTTGTTGTGATCCACACAGTTAAAGGCTTTAGCATAGTCAAGGAAGCAAAAGTAGATGTTTTTCTGGAACTCTCTTGCTTTTGCTTTTTGAATGATACATGGATGTTGGTAATTTGATCTCTGATTCCTCTGCCTTTTTAAAATCCAGCTTGAACATCTGCAAGTTCTTGGTTCAGGTACTGTTGAAAGCTGGCTTGGAAAATTTTGAGCATTACTTTGCTAGCATGTGAGATGAGTGCAATTGTGTGCTAGTTTGAACATTCTTTGGTGTTGTCTTTCTTTGGGATTGGAACTTATCTTGATTTGGATGTCATTTTTTTTCCATATTCTTAAGGATAGTTTTGAAGTAAAGCATTAAATTTTGAAAAATAGAGGAAAGTAGAAACTTTCTTGGTTGGCAACAGAGAGAGAAGGGTCAGAGAGATTAGATATTGCTGGCTTTGAAGATGGAGGAAAGAGATCACAAACCAGAGTGCAGGTAGACTCTAGAAGCTGGAAAAGGCAAGGTAACAGATTATCCTCTAGAGTTTATGGAAAGGAATGCAGTCTTGCCTTGACTTTAGCCCAGTAGCACTCATGTCAGATTTCTAATATATAGAGCTGCAAGGTAATACATTCCTAATGTCTAAGCTGTTAAGTTTGTGTTAATTTGTTGTGGCAGCAATTAGAATCTAATATAATATTAGTTCCGTATTGAACCATTTTATTCTTTTGATATGCTATCTACGAAGACATTCTAAATTACTCCATTCATTTTTGTATTCCCTTTTTCCATTTCCTGGTGGCTCAGATGGTAAAGAAGGAAAAGTTTCTCAGTCGTGTCTGACTCTTTGTGACCCATGGACTATACAGTTCATGGAAATCTCCAGGCCAGAATACTGGAGTGGGTAGCCTTTCCCTTCTCCAGGGGATCTTCCCAACCCAGGGATCAAACCCAGGTGAGCCTCCCACATTGCAGTTGGATTCTGTACCCGCTGAACCCAAGAATACTGGAGTGGGTAACCTATCCCTTCTCCAGCAGATCGTGCCAACCCAAGAATTGAACCGGGGTCTCCTGTATTGCAGGTGGATTCTTTACCAGCTAAGTCGTGAGGGAAGCCAACCTGCTTGCAATGCAGGAGACCCATGTTCCATCCCTGGATTGGGAAGATCCCCTGGAAAAGGAAATGCCAACCCACTCCAATATTCTTGCTTAGAGAATCCCATGGACAGAGGAGCCTAGTGGGCTACAGACCATGGGATCACAAAGGATTGAATATGACTGATGCAAAAGAATGCTCAAACTACCACACAATTGCACTCATCTCACATGCTAGTAAAGTCATTCTCAAAATTCTCCAAGCCAGGCTTCAGCAATACATGAACCGTGAACTCCCTGATGTTCAAGCTGGTTTTAGAAAAGGCAGATAAACCAGAGATCAAATTGCCAACATCTGCTGGATCATGGAAAAAGCAAGAGAGTTCCAGAAAAACATCTATTTCTGCTTTATTGACTATGCCAAAGCCTTTGACTGTGAATCACAAGAAACTGTGGAAAATTCTGAAAGAGATGGGAATACCTAACCACCTAACCTGCCTCTTGAGAAATCTGTATGCAGGTCAGGAAGCAACAGTTAGAACTGGACATGGAAGAACAGACTGGTTCCAAATAGGAAAAGGAGTACGCCAAGGGTATATATTGTCACCCTGATTATTTAACTTCTATGCAGAGTACATCATGAGAAACGCTGGACTGGAAGAAACACAAGCTGGAATCAAGATTGCTGGGAGAAATATCAATAACCTCAGATATGCAGATGACACCACCCTTATGGCAGAAAGTGAAGCAGAACTAAAAAGCCTCTGAAAGGGGAGAGTGAAAAAGTTGGCTTAAAGCTCAACATTCAGAAAACAAAGATCATGGCATCCGGTCCCATCACTTCATGGCAAATAGATGGGGAAACAGTAGAAACAGTGTCAGACTTTATTTTTGGGGGCTCCAAAATCACTGCAGATGGTGACTGCAGCCATGAAATTAAAAGACACTTACTCCTTGGAAGAAAAGTTATGACCAACCTAGATAGTATATTGAAAAGCAGAGACATTGCTTTGCTGACTAAGGTCCGTCTAGTCAAGGCTATGGTTTTTTCTGTGATCATGTATAGATGTGAGAGTTGGACTGTGAAGAAAGCTGAGCACCGAAGAATTTATGCTTTTGAACTGCGGTGTTGGAGAACACTCTTGAGAGTCCCCTGGACTGCAAGGAGGTCCAACCAGTCCCTTCTAAAGGAGATGAGCCCTGGGATTTCTTTGGAAGGAATGATGCTGAAGCTGAACCCCGAGTACTTTGGCCAACTCATGAGAAGAGTTGACTCATTGGAAAAGACTCTGATGCTGGGAGGGATTGGGGGCAGGAGGAGAAGGGGATGATCCAGGATGAGATGGCTGGATGGCATCATGGACTCGATTGGCATGAGTCTGAATGAACTCCAGTTGATGGTGATGGACAGGGAGGCCTGGCGTGCTGTGATTCATGGGGTCACAAAGAGTCGGACACGGCTGAGAGACTGAACTGAGCTGAACTGAACTGATTGACTAACACTTCACCTCATATATGTAATAATATGTATATATATATATTTAAATATGTATATATATATATATACATATTAAAATTTTCATATATCTAGCATTGTGTTAAGAACTGTGAAACCAAATAAGATATGGCCCTGTTAAAAAGCTCACATTCAAGTATGTAATTAATAATAAAGCAATATTGTGAACACATATATAATGCAGTTGCTACTACTAGAATTCAGGAAAAGTAACTGATTTTACACAGGTGTGAAGTGATGGAAGTGGTATAAAAGAAAGCTTCAAAGAAACGAACTTTGAACTAGATTTTAAAAGCTAAGTAGGTTCCACTAAATAGAAAAGTGAGAATATATGATTTAAATGGGGCTGGTGCATGAGGATGACCCAGAAAGATGTTATGGGGAGGGAGGTGGGAGGGGGGTTCATGTTTGGGAATGCATGTAAGAATTAAAGATTTTAAAATGTAAAAAATAAAAAACTAAAAATAAAAAAAAAAGAAAAAAAAAAACTAACCCCCCCAAAAAAATAAAATAAAATAAACATTAAAAAAAAAAATAAATTGAACAAGATGATATATGCAAGATATGTGCATGGTTGGGTATAATGTGCTAACATAAAATTAGTTGCTTGGCTTTTTAATTTCTATTAGTATGCAATGAGTGTTAGTGTTAGTCACTCAGTCGTGCCCGACTCTGCAACCCCATGGACTGCAGCCCACCAGGCTCCTCTGTCCATTAGATTGTCCAGGCAAGGATACTGGAGTGGGTCATCATTTCTTTCTCCAGGGAATCTTCCCAACCCGGGAATCGAACCCAGGTCTCCTGCACTGCCGGCAGACTCTTTACCGACTGAACTACAAGAGAAGCCCATTAGTATGCAATATGTTTATTAAAATGCATACAAGTATGAATAATGTTTTGGTTACTACTGCATTTCCAGCACCTAGAACAGTGGTAGCACACTGATGGCATTCTACTGAATTAATCATAGGATTATTATCCTATGTTGTATGAGTGAATGCCTTTCTTGTTTAAGGTGATTTAAAGAAATTTATTTAAATCCATAAATATTTTGCATGTAGCTTAACAGATTTGAAAACTACACTTAGATTTTCATTCCACAGTAACTTGGAGGGTTTTGTAGAGTCTAATACACCAAACTTTGCTAATACTTGGTACATAGGAAATAAACCTTGGAAAATGTGACACTTTATATACCAGTAGCCATGATATTACAAGACATTTCATGCGCCCTACTGTCACATGTCTTAATATAAGCCAAACTTATTTCATTTTTTCTAAATATTGATTTTATCTTTAAGTAACATCTGTTTTTGGCCATACATGTAGTACAAAATGAAATTTTTTCTAAGACTGTGGTATCTACCACCAAGCTTAATACATTAAAAGTTTTTTCAAAGCATCTGATTTTAGATGCTCTAAAAATGAAGATACACTCTAAAACCACTCCAACTTTATTATAACTAGGAACAGATGTTCAGCAATATAAATTAATGAATTCTACTTTTTATTACATTGATTAGAATATTTTAAACCTTTTAATAGATAATTAATCTTTAAATATTCTTTAATTTTGGGTTATTATAAAATGTGTATTTGTCCAATTTTATCCTTTTGGATTGCATGTTTTAGAAGATTTTTCTAAGCTTAATTTTTTAGTTAAATAAGAGGGAAAAAATTCAAGTATCATTTCAGGTTCAAAAGAGTTTATTTCTTATAGCTGATAGATATGACATTTTAGCTTTTATTCATCTGAACACTCATGTTAGAGACAGAAACCCAGTCATCCAAGGGCATTTTTTCTGAAATTTCCATTTCAGTTGGAGAACAAAATGCAAAAGGATATGTTCTGAGAAAATCAACAATACTCTGCTTTTAAACACTAGGTCCTCTGTAAGGGAATATGGATATTCTCACCTAAGATGATTTTCATTGCAGTTCTAGGTATAGTGTATAGTTCTAGCTCTAGGTATAGTGGAGTTTTAAAGGTGTTTTGGATAAACTGATTTAATGGGATATTTTATTTTGGTGTGTAGAATAATAAACTTTATGATGAAAGAGGAGAAAAATCTCAGTCTTCTTATCAAGGGATAAATTATTACTTCCTTATGAAAGAGTTAAAAAAAAAGGAAGAAATATGAAGATGTTTGTGCTCTCAAAAACATGAAAAGTGCTGTTTTCTTTTCTATGGAAGGCCAGAGGACAGTTATAAGATATATTTAGTTTTGTTTTTTTGTAACATCAATAAAGCCTAAAGCTGAGACTGAAAAATATGATTGGCCTAAACAGTAAATAAGTGAGTGCTTGATGCCAAAACTTGACATTTGAAGACCAAACACCCAACTAATTAAAAAAAAAAAAAAAAACTTGCTGAGAGAACAAGATGGTGGAGGAGTAGGTGAAAGTGGATACATCAGGAATATACCTTCAGACACATAAGTGCATGCAGAACACCGAGAGCTGACAGCTGTACCTGACTGGCAGAAAAGAATATGTAGAATCATGCAAAACTCGGTAGGAGGAAAGAGCTAGGAGGAAAAACAGGAGTGTGAGTAGGACTGGACCTGCCCTTGGTGAGTGGGGGAACTGAAGCAGGGGTCCAGTCCCCACAGTGGGGCAATTGTCTGAGTCAGTGAAGGAACATGTACTATTGAGAGTGAAACAGCTGATCTGTAGCAGCCTAAATGGAATGAGAATCAGACAGTCCTTGCCATAGCCAAACGTCACAGACAAGGAAACGGGTCTCTGAGAAGGTGCAGCGTCTGGGAGCTGGAGTTTAGGGATTATGGAGCAATCCCAGGGTGAGGGCTGCTGTTGGCTGCGGAAAGATGGAGAGGCGGATCGAGGGGGTGTGACAGAAGAGACTGTGGTGGGAAATGCCTGTGGAGGAAATCCAGGCAGCCATGCAAACAAGGTGATGCTGCTGAGTCACGCTTAGTGGGTGGAGCCATCACCATAGCCTCTCTCTCCCTGCAGGCCAGCATCAGCAGCTAAACAATAGAGAGGCTGACCCATCTAATGCCTGACACACTGAACTGCAGAGTGGGACCCCACCCAGGGTGCCCCTTTAAGTGCCTGACATACTGATCTATGGAGCAGGACCCCCACCAGAGGGGCCCCTCTAAGTGCCTGGTAGGTAAAACAACAAAGGACCCTAGGCAAGGGAGCCCTCTAAGTGCCTGAACGGGGGGAGCTACAGAGAAAGACTTGTTAAAGAGGCCGTCTGATTACCAGCTACAAGAGGCTCCTGAAAATACTCTGATAGGGCCATAACTCCTGTGGCGGAGACAGTCCTTGTCCCTACGCACTTTGCGCTGCCAGGGTCCCTGCAAGCCAAGCAGTTGTGCCATCTTCATGCTCAACTCTCACTGGAGCAGAGCTGCCACAGGCAAAAAACATCTTGTGTCTATGTGCACAGGGTTGATTTGATCGTGTCCAGCTCTTTGCAACCCTGTAGACTGTGGCCTGCCAGGCTCCTCTGTCAGGGAGGCGTGTTCTCCAGACAAGAGTACTGGACTGTATTGGGCAATACTGATTGCCATACCCTTCCAGGGCACTATAATTTCTAATGCCCTAGCCACCAACTCTCCTGAGTACCTGGTGCTGCCAGAACTCCTGCGACCCAAACAGCACCACTCCCACACCTGGCCCTAAAAGCAGCAAACCCAAGTCTTCCAGGGCAGCCTCAGGAGCAAACCCCAGTGGACGACCCACATGCAGAGGTGGAAATAAAGCCGCAGTTGAAACTCAGGGGCAGTGTGGCTAAGGAAGAAGATCCAAAACCTACCCACAAGCTGTAGATTTAATCCACATGATCAACTAAGCAGACTCTGTGCCTATGGAATATATAAAAGGACATTTAGAGCTCCTACCAAAGAAAACACACTAGTTCTGATACAATGGAGGCAACACACAGGAATAGGATGAGGTTAGACTCTGATTTGTCCCCACAGTAGGTCTGGAGATCAGCACGGTGTTGCAGGGCATCCTAGGGAGGTGGACTGTGACTCCTAGTGAGGGAAAGGACTCTAACAACAGTGATTCAAGAAAATCATTTATCATTCTTATGTTTTGACTTGTTCTGTAGATTCTTTTGGATTTTTTTCTTTTTTCTTCCCCCCCTGTCATAATTGTCAATTTAATTGGCATTAAGAAATCTAATTAAGCTTTTGAGCTTGTTTTTTCTTTTCTCAGTCACACGTTTTATTGTTGTTATAAACCTCTGCCTCACCTTGGACTATTGCAGTACTGTAGAGTTTTCCTTTTTTTTCTTTTCTCTTTACTTAATTTTAATTTTTTAAACCTATTATAATTTTTTCTACATTTATTCTTTGTTTGCTTTTCCTACTGCTCTTTTCCCCTTGCAGTTAATCTTTAATGTATATAAATCTTCTTTTATCTACCTCTATTTAACTTGCATATCTATTATTTTTTTATTTGCTTTCTTTCCTTTCCTCTCAACATATTTGTTAGTTTTATTTTCACTGCTTTATTCGCCACTTGTCATCTTGCTTTAGTTTTATTTTCCAGTTTGTGCTTTAATTAGTTTTGTTTTTAACTGGAAAATATAATTTTTGGTTTCCTTTATTCACAGGATCAATCTACTGTACTTTATTTTTGTTGGAATGTTTTGACTTTGTTTATGTGTGTATATGTGTATATTCCATTATATCACTCATTATTTGCCTGATTATGTAACTGACATTTGTCTGGGGTTAATCCTTGGCTTCTCGTTTGGGGGTATTTGTTTTAATCTCAGTTCAGTTTAGTTCAGTCACTCAGTCGTGTCCGACTCTTTGTGACACCATGAATCGCAGCACACCAGGCTTCCCTATCCATTACCAACTCCCAGAATTTACTCAAACGCATGTCCATCGAGTCAGCGATGCTATCCAGCCATCTCATCCTCTGTCATCCCCTTCTCCTCTTGCCCCCAATCCCTCCTGGCATGAGTCTTTCCCAATGAGTCAATTCTTCACATGAGGTGGCCAAAGTACTGGAGTTTCAGCTTTAGCATCAGTCCTTCCAATGAACCCCCAGGACTGATCTCCTTTAGAACGGACGGGTTGGATCTCCTTGCAGTCCAAGGGACTCTCAAGAGTCTTCTCCAACACCATAGTTCAAAAGCATTAATTCTTTGGCACTCAGCCTTCTTCACAGTCCAACTCTCACACCCATACATGACCACTGGAAATCTCACTTAAAGCCATAATAAACCACTTGTGGAATCTTCGTTCCCGACCAGAAATTGAGCCCTGAGCCTTTGGAGTGGAAGCGCTAACTTCAAGACCCTAGATTACCAGAGACTCAACCCTAGGGAATATCAAATAGTGAGAATTTGCACAAAGGAAACCACTGGAATACAAGACTCAGCATCACCCAGCCACCAGTAGCACCCTGTTCAGGATGCCTCATCTAAACAAGAAACAAAACAAAAATACAAGCCAAATAATCAGCAGACAGGATTATCACCTCACTCAGCCTTGCCCATCAGAGAAAAAACGAACAAACAAACAAAAAGACTGAGCAGAAATCTCACCCTATAAGAAGCTTACACAAACCACTGGAAGAACCTTAGGAGAGCAGAAACTGAAAGGAAGAAGGAATTCAACTTTGAAGCCTGGGAAAAGGAGACCTCAAACACAATAAGTTTAAAAAAAGATAATGAAAAGACAGAGAAATACTATACAAATTAAGGAACAAACTAGAAACACAGAAGTCCAAGTAAATGAGAGAAAATAGGCAAACTTCCTGAAATAAAATTCAGAATAATGATAGTAAGGATGATCAAAAACCTTGAAAACAAAATGGAGAAAATGCAAGAATCAATTAACAAAGACTTGGAAGAATTAAAGAATAAACATGCAGAGACAAACAACACCATTACTGAAATTAAAAATACTCTAGAAGGAATCAATAGCAGAATATCTGAAGCAGAACGAATCAGTAACCTGGAAGATAAAATGGCGGAAATAACTTCTGAAGAGCAGAATAAAGTAAAAAGAATGAAAAGAATTGAGGATAGTTTAGAGACTTCTGAGACAATATCAAATGCACCAACATATTTGGATTCCAGAAAGATTGGGGTCCCAGAAAAAGAAGAGAAAAAGAAAGGGTATGAGAAAATTTTTGAAGACATTATAGTTGAAAATTTCCTAAACATGGAAAAGGAAATAGTAAATCAAGTCCAAGAGGCATAAAGAGTCCCATACAAGATAAACCCAAGGATAAACACACTAAGACAGATACTAATCACACTAACAAAGACTAAACACAAAGAAAGAATATTAAAAGCAACAAGGGAAAAGCAACAAGTAACATACAATGTAAACCACATATGTTTAACAACTGATGTTTCAGCAGAAACTCTGCAGGCCAGAAGCAGAAACTCTGCAGGCCTACTGTACCTGGAAAGGATCTCATTCAAAACTGATGGAAAAATAAAAAGCTTTTCAGACAAGCAAAAGTTAAGAGAATTAAGTACCACCAAACCAGCTTTACAACAAATGTTAAAGGGACTTATATAGTCATGAAACACAAGAGAAGAAAAAAGATCTACAAAATCAACCCCAAACAATTAGGAAAATGGCAACAGGAACATATATATCAATAATTACTTTAAATATAAGTGGATTAAATCCTCCAACCAAAAGACACAGACTGGCAGAATGGACACAAAAATAGGACCCTTTTATATGCTATCTAAAAGAAACCCACTTCAAACTTAAAGACACATATAGACTGAAAGTGAGAGGATGGAAAACTAAAACTATATTCCATGCAAATGGGAAGCCAAAGAAAGCTGGAGTAGCAATCCTCATATCAGACAAGATAGACCTTAAAATAAAGAATATTACAAGAGATAAGGAAGGACACTACATAATGATCAAGGGGTCAATCCAAGAGGAAGGCATAACAATTGTAAATATCTATGCACCCACCATAGGAGCACCTCAGTACATAAGGCAAACACTAACAGATATGAAAAGAGAAATTGACAGTAACACAACAATAGTAGGAGACTTTAACACCCCACTCACACCAATGGACAGATCCTCAAGACAGAAAATTAATAAGGAAACATGTCTTAAATGGTACATTAGATGAGATGTTTCTCACTGATATCTTCAGGACATTCCATCCAAATGTAGAAGAATACAATTCCTTCTCAAGTGCACATGAAACATTCTCCAGGATAGGCCACATCTTGGGCCACAAATCAAACCTCAGTAAATTTAAGGAAATTGAAATTGTATGAAGCATCTTCTCTGACCACAGTGCTATGAGACTGGATATCAACTACAAGGAAAAAAACTAAGAAACACAAGGACATAGAGATTAAACAACACATTCTTAAATAACCAACAGGTTATTGAAGAAATGAAAAGAGAAATAAAAAATTTTCTAGAAACAAATGACAATGAAAACATGACAACTCAAAACCTATGGGATGCAGGAAAAACAGTTCTAAGAGGGAAGCTTATAGCAATACAATCCTACCTCAATTAACAAGAAAAACATTGAAGAGACAATCTAACTTTACACCTAAAACAACTTGAAAAAGAAGAATAAAAGAAAATTAGTAGATGGAAAGAAATCATGAACATCAGAGCAGAAATAAGTGAAAAAGAAATGAAAGAAATGATAGTAAAGATTAATAAAAATAAAAGCTGGTTCTTTGAGAAGATAAACAAAATTGACAAATCTTTACCCAGACTCATTAAGAAAAAAGATGAATCAAATCAACAAAATTAGAAATGAAAAAGGAGAGGTTACAACAAACAATGCAGAAATACAAAGGATTATAAGAGACTATTATGAACAAATATATGGCAATAAAATGGATAACTAGGAAGAAATGGACAGATACTTAGAAAAGTTCAATCTTCTAAGACTGAGCCAGGTAGAAATAGAAATTATGAACAATCCAATTATAAGCACTGAAATTGAAGCTGTGATCAAAAATCTCCCCCAAAACAAAAGCCCAAGACCAGATGGCTTCACAGGAGAATTCTATCAAAGATTTAGAGAAGAGCTAATGCCTATCCTTCTAAAACTCTTTCAAAAAATTGCAGAGTAAGGAACACTTCCAAACTCATTCTATGAGGCCACCATCACCCTGATACCAAAACCAGACAAAGAGTACACACAAAAACAAAATTACAGGCCAATATCACTGATGAACATAGATGCAAAAATCCTCAACAAAATTTTACAAACAGAATTCAGCAGCACATAATAAAAGCTCATACAGTATAATCAAGTTGGGTTTATTCCAGGGTTGCAAGGATTCTTCAATATATGCAATTCAATCAATGTGATACACCATATTAACAAACTGAAAGATAAAAACCATATGATCACCTCAATAGACGCAGAAAAAGCTTTTAACAAAATTCAGCATCCATTTATGATAAAAACTCTTCAAAAAATGGACACAGGAGGAACCTACCTCAACATATATGGTAAGTTTTCAGCAAACATTATTCTCAATGGTGAAAAACTGAAAGCATTCTCCCTAAGATCAGGAACAAGACAAGGGTGTCCACTTTCACCACTATTATTCAATACAGTTCTGGAAGTCCTAGCTACAGCAATCAGAGAAGAAAAAGAAATAAAAGGAATCCAGATCAGAAAAGAAGAAGTAAAGCTCTCACTGTTTGCAGATGACATGATACTGTACATAAAAACCCTAAAGATAGTATCAGAAAATTATTGGAGCTAATCAGTGAATTTGGCAAAGTTGCAGGAGACAAAACCTATACACATAAATCACTTGCATTTCAATATACTAACAATGAAAAATCAGAAAGAGAAATTAAGGAATCAATCCCATTCACCATTGCAACAGAAAGAATTAAATATCTAGAATAAACTTACCTAAGGAGACAAAAGAACTGTACACAGAAAATTATGACACTAATGAAAGATATCAAAGATAACATAAACAGAGAGATATTCCATGTTCCTGGGTAGAAAGACTCAATCCTATGAAAATGCCTATACTACAAAACACAATCTACAGATTCAGTGCAATCCTTATCAAATTACCAAAGGCATTTTTCACAAAACTAGAAGAAAAATTTTCACAATTCATATGGAAACACAAAAGACCTTGAATAGCCAAAGTAGTCTCGAGAAAGAAGAATGGAACTGGAGGAATCAACCTTCTTGACTATACTACAAAGCTACAGCCATCAAGACAGTATGGTAATGTCACAGAAACAGAAATATGGACCAATGGAACAAGATAAAAAGCCCAGAAATAAACCCATGCACGTATGAGTACCTTATTTTTTACAAAGGAGGCAAGAACATACAATGGGGGCAAAGCCTCTTCAATAAACGGTAATGGGAAAACTGGACAGCTACATGTAAAAGAATGAAATTAGAACATTTCCTAACACTATAAGCAAAGATAAACCCAAAATGGATTAAAGATCTAAATGTAAGAAACTATAAAACTCTTAGAGGGAAACTTAGGCAGAACACTCGATGACATAAATCAAAGCAAGATCCTCTATGACCCACCTCCTAGACTAATGGAAATAAAAACAAAAGTAAACAAGTGGGACATGATTACACTTAAAAGCTTTTGCACAGCAATGGAAACTATAAGCAAGGTGAGAAAACAACCCTCAGAATGGGAGAATATAATAGTATGAAACAACTGACAAAAGGTTAAATTCCAAAATATACAAGCAGCTCATAAAACTCAATACCAGAAAAACTAACAACCTGATCAAAAAGTGGGAAAAGACCTAAGCAGACATTTCTCCAAAGAAGACATACAGATGGCTAACAAACACATGAAAAGATGTTCAGCATCACTCATTATTAGAGAAGGTGGAAGGAAAAAGGGATGACAGAGGATGAGATGGTTGGATGGCAACACCAACTCAATGGACATGAGTTTGAGTAAATTCCGGCAGTTGGTGATGGATAGGGAGGCCTAGAGTCCTGCAGTGCATGGGGTCGCAAAAAGTTGGACACGGCTGAGCTACTGAATTGAACTGAATTGAATGGAAACACAGACATAGAGAATAGACTTATGGACATGCAGCGAGGGGAGGAGAGGGTGAGATGTATGGAAAGAGTAACATGAAAACTTCCATTGCATATGTAAAAGAGACAGCCATCGGGAATTTGCTGTATGGCTCAGAAAACTCAAGCAGGGGTTCTGTATCAACCTAGAAGTATGAGATGAGGTGGAAGATGGGAAGGAGGTTTAAAATGGTGGGGATACATGTATACCTATGGCTTAGTCATGTTGAGGTTTGACAGAAAACATCAAAATACTGTAAAGCAATTATCCTTTATTAAAAAAATAAATCAATGTTAAAATGCTATTAACTACAAAGGAATAAACTTATAAAGACATTTTACTGTAACGAATCAGTTATTTTAGTAGTTATTTAAGGCAGAGAAAGACAAGTATCATATGATCACTTACATGTGGAATCAAAAAAAATATTATACAGATCGGTTTATTTACAAAATAGAGACTCAGAGACATAGAAAACAAACTTACAGTCACCAAAGGAGAAAGGAGGTTGGTAAGGAATAAATTAGGAGGTTGGAATTAACATACACACAGTACAATACATAAAATAAGTAACCAACAAGGACCTATTGTATAGTACAGGGAACTCTACTCAATAATTTGTAATAACTTATAAGGGAAAAAAAAAAAAAAACCTGAATAGGAATATATAGTGAGAAAAGCAATGAGCTGGTCACCTTAAACTAACACAATATTTTCAGTCAGCCATTCTTCAATAAAGCTTCCCTGGTGTCTCAGATGGTAAAGCGTCTGCCTGCAATGCAGGAGACCCAGGTTTGATCCCTGGGTCGGGAAGATCCCCTGGAGAAGGAAATGGCAACCCACTTCAGTACTCTTGCCTGGAAAATCCCATGGATGGAGGAGGCTGGTAGGCTACAGTCCATGGGGTCCCAAAGAGTTGGACACGGCTGAGCAACTTCAGTTTCACACTTCAGTGAAAAGTGAAAGTGAAAGTCCCTCAGTTTTGTCTAATTCCTTGCTACCCCATGGACTGTGTAGTTCATGGAATTCTCCAGGCCAGAATACTGGAGTGGGCAGCCTTTCCCTTCTCCAGGGGATCTTTCCAACCTAGGGATCAAACCCAGGTCTCCCACATTGCTGGTGGATTCTTTACCAGCTGAGTTACAAGGGAAGCCCTCATACTTCAATAAAAAGAAATAAAATTAAAATTTTGAAAAATTTATTTAAACATACAAAATTGCATTTAAGTCTGTGATTGGAACCTAACTAGAGTGACTTAAGCAAGTAACCAATTTGATGGGAATAAGAAGTTCCTGATACTGTCCTTCCAGTCCTGAAAGATCTAGGCATGCTTCACCTTACTGATCTGTTATTAAACAAAACAAAACAAAAAACAAAAAAGTTTTTGAATTTATATTTCTCCGGTGTTATAGAAAAATGATTGACACATGCAATTGTTAAAAATGTACAGCCTGATGGTTTGATTGACTGACATATATTGTGAAATAATTACCACAATAAGTTCAGCTCAGACCCATCATCTCCTATAGGTACAGTAAAAAGAAAAGCCAGAAGCAAAGGGGAAATAAAACTTGTGATGATTCACTCTGTTAACTCTTTCATATATCATTGTTATGTTTTAGTTGCTAAGTCATGTCCAACTCTTTTGCGATCCCATAGACTGTAGTTTGACAGATTCCCCTGTCCATAGAATATCCCAGGCAAGAATACTGGTGTGTGTTGTCATTTTTCTCTCTAGGGAATCAACCCAGGTGTCAAACCCACCTCTTCTTCATTGGCAGGTAGATTCTTTATCACTGAACCACCTGGAAAGCCCTTCATATATCATTCAGCAATGTTAACTACTACAGCCATCATGTTATGCATTATATCTCTAATACTTCTTTATCTTACAACTGGAAGTGTGTACTTTTTTGGCCACTTTTCCTGCCCCCTTATCTGCTAACTTTAATACAAAGCTGTCCTCTTCATGTTTATAACAAGATGTTTACTGAAGCTCCTTGCTTTGTGCCCATGTTTTATCTAGAAAAAAAAAAGGGACATGAGTAAAGGGTAAAAGACATGTTCCTTGAATCTCTGAATTTTTTATCAGGATATAAAGCAGTGGATATTTATAATTGTAAGGGTAACCACTCAATCCTAAAGGAAATCAACCCTGAATATTCATTGAAAGGACTGATGTTGAAGCTGAAGTGCCAATACTTTGACCACCTGATGCCAAGAGCCGACTCATTGGAAAAGACCCTGATGTTGGGAAAGATTGAGGGCCGGAGGTGAAGGGGGCGAAAGAGGATGAGATTGGTGGATGGCATCACCAATTCAATGGACATGAGTTTGAGAAAACTACAGGAGTTGGTGATGGAGAGGGAAGTCTGGTGTGCTGCAGTCCGTGGGGTCACTAAGAGTCGGACACGACTTAGCATCTGAACAAGAAAAAAGGGTTCTGAGGAGTGTCTGTAATTATGTGTATTGCTCTCTCTCCAAAATTGGAATTCTGCTGGCAAGAAAAAGAAAGTAGGTATTAAACAAGCAATTAGCAGGATCTCCTATTTCATCTTTAAAATGTTTGATTGCCAAAGCTTTTGACTGTGTGGATCACAATAAACTGTGGAAAATTCTGAAAGAGATGGGAATACCAGACCACCTGACATGCCTCTTGAGAAACCTATATGCAGGTCAGGAAGCAACAGTTAGAACTGGACATGGAACAACAGACTGGTTCCAAATAGGAAAAGGAGTATGTCAAGGCTGTATAGTGTCACCCTGCTTATTTAACTTCTATGCAGAGTACATCATGAGAAATGCTGGGCTGGAAGAAGCACAAGCTGGAATCAAGATTGCCGGGAGAAATATCAACCTCAGATATGCAGATGACACCACCCTTATGGCAGAAAGTGAACAGGAACTAAAAAGCCTCTTGATGAAAGAGAAAGAGGAGAGTGAAAAGGTTGGCTTAAAGCTCAATAGTCAGAAAACGAAGATCATGGCATCTGGTCCCATCATTTCATGGGAAATACATGGGGCAAACAGTGGAAACAGTGTCAGACTTTATTTATTTGGGCTCCAAAATCACTGCAGGTGGTGACTGCAGACATGAAATTAAAAGATGCTTACTCCTTGGAAGGACAATTATGACCAACCTAGATAGCATATTAAAAAGCAGAGACATTACGTTGCCAACAAAGGTCCATCTAGTCAAGTCTATGGTTTTTCCTGTGGTCATGTATGGATGTGAGAGTTGGACTGTGAAGAAAGCTGAGCACTGAAGAATTGAAGAAAGCTGAGCACTGAAGAATTGATGCTTTGAACTGCAGTGTTGGAGAAGACTCTTGAGAGTCCCTTGGACTGCAAGGAGATCCAACCAGTCCATCCTAAAGGAGATCAGTCCTGGGTGCTCTTTGGAAGGAATGATGCTAAAGCTGAAACTCCAGTACTTTGGCCACCTCATGTGAAGAGTTGACTCATTGGAGAAGACCCTGATGCTGGGAGGGATTGCGGGCAGGAGGAGAAGGGGACAACCGAGGATGAGATGGCTGGATGGCATCATTAACTCATGAGTGGACATGAGTTTGGGTAAACTCTGGGAGTTGATGATGGACAGGGAGGCCTGGCGTGCTGCAGTTCATGGGGTCACAAAGAGTCTGACATGACTGAGAGACTGAACTGAACTTAACTGAATGTTTTTCATCAAATTATTGTAATTGATAATGTATTCAGCAAAAATAATTAACATGGGCCTGAATAAAATGCATGATTAAATCTCTGGAGAAAAAGACTATACCTCGTAACTTGGAGTACATTACTATCCATTAAATATCATGATGAGTTGCTGTCTTTAAATCAATATTACAGTTTTATTTCTTAGGCAGTTAAAATATGATTTTAAAAAGAACTCTTCTAATAATTAAAATGGTTAATGTATCATTTTTGGCCAAATACACTAAATACAAATAATATCTATGGCTTCAAGGAGGAGAGAGGAAAAGTTTTCAATAGTATAAATATGATTGTGTGTCTAGAAAATTTAAGAGAATCAGCTGAAACATACAAATGAAGTAATATAGTGAGATTAAAAGTTTAAAATTCAGTAGTTTTTCTGTATACAAAAATACTCAGAAAGAGTTTAATGGGGGAAACTCTATGCAATAAAAACATAAACCAAGTAGCAAAATAATAAATTATCTTAATAAGAATTAATGGGAAGTTAATGAAGGTATATACCAGTTTATGAAAAATCTTCGAAAACAGAGCAAGATACTTTGTTGTTCCTAAGCTGGAGGACTAGATGTTTATAAACATGTTGATATTACACCAAGTGTATTGAAAATGTATCTGTTAAGTATGGTGTTAAGAACAGCTAGGATCATTTTGAAAACAGAGTCAGAGAAATAAGTGTAGCCACCTAGGATATAATAGTCTTTTATAATGTACTATATAAAAACATAGTTTGGTAGAATCTATACCTATAAAAAATTGTCATTAATTGGACCTGCTGTACAAATTAATTTATTGTGTGATAAGTAAAACATCATGAATTGGAAGTTAAATATCTCTTTATATATGAAAAATTATAGTAAAAACTTATTATGTCAGTATAATGAAAATGTTAAATTTGATTTTAAAATTTTAAACTTTATATACAGAAGGTAATAACCAAAGTTTAAATTTAGCATCATAAATTATTCTATAAAAGCAAAGTCACAGGGAAAAAATTCCAACATGTTTATTTAAGTTTTTGAGGCTATAAATAGAAATTGACAAAATTTTATTAAGTGTACCCTTATTATAAAATTATTTATGAAAAATAAGTTTATTCTGAAATGCAATATTTAGTAAATATAACTGAATTATATTTTATGTTTTTATTCATTTGCTAAATAAATATTTTTTGAATGTTTATGTTATATAATTAGTTTAATCGAAATGACAGAGGTTAAGAAGATAGGGAATTTGGTATTTCACTAAAGCAGTTTGAAATTGAGTGAGGAAGGCATATATGCAATTAACTCTAGAGATTAATGGAGAATTAAGAATACTGGAGTGGGTGCTGTGCTGTGCTTAGTCGCTCAGTGGTGTCTGATTCTTTGTGATTCCGTGGACTGTTAATGCTATTCTGTCCATGGGTGTTCTCCAGGCAACAAAACTGGAGTGGGTTGCCATGCCCTCCTCCAGGGGAATATTTCCAACCTGAGACTGAACCCAGGTCTCCTGCATTGCAGGTAGATTCTTTACCAGCTGAGCTATTAGGGAAGCCCACTGGAGTGGGTAAGCCATTCCTTTCTCCAGGGGATCTTCCTCATCCAGAGATCGAACCAGGGTATCTTCCTCACCCAGAGATCAAACCAGGGTCTCCTACATTACAGGTAGATTCTTTGCTGTCTGAACCACCAGGAAAACCCCATTTAAATAATAAAACTAAAATATTTGTGGTTGAGAATGAGTAATCAATAACTACATTTATTTTCAGATTTTCTTCTATTACCCAGATGTAGCTATAATTATTTTTAGAACAACTCTGATTTCATTTATTTACTTAAAGCCTCTAGTATATAATAGATTTGAGATTCTATATTATATGCTAGAAAAATCAATGAATCCAAATAAAAGTAAATTCACTCTTCATTCTATAATTCTTAAATTAAGAAATTAAAAAAATCAAACTAAAAGTAGAGAAATACATACAGGGCAAATCAGAAATCCAAATACGGAATAAAGTTGTGACCTGCATAGATAGAATATGCATGTAGATTTAATTAATTTACTCAGAATCAATAATAAAATGAGATAAGCAAACAAAAATCACCTCATTGCCTATTTTTTAAAAAAAATAAATATGTAGTTGGGGCTGAATTTCTTTTGTTTTTGTTGGTTTAAAGTCTAAAATTCCTGGACAATTCCTTCCATTTTCAATTCTATAACCTCAGATCAAAATTAATTGTTTGGGTAACTGAATTCAGGTGGCCCAGTGGTAAAGAATCTGCCTACCAATACAGAAGATGCAAGAGACGTGGGATTGATCCCTGGGTCAGGAAAATTCCCTGAATAGGAAATGGCATACCACCTCCAGTATTCTTGCCTAGGAAATTCCATGGACTGAGCCTGGTGGGCTACAGTCCACTGTGTTGCAAACAGTCAGACACGACTTAATGACTGAGTGCACACACACACACAACTTAATTTTATCATTTAAAATATATCTTTTATAACTTTTATTAATAATATTATTTAGTTAAAATGTTTAATGGAAATTGTATTTCCAAGGTTTGTGTACATTTGTTTTGACAGAAAGGACAAAGAACTGCTATTAAGAAAAGACATTTCATAATTCAGTAAAATAAAAGCCAAGTATATTTATTTAAATCATATTTTTTTGATTTACTATTTATATAACTATGTCTTCTTACACACATATAAACATGATAAATTAGTTGTTTGGGATCTGATTTTTACTTCGTTAGTTTAGGACCTGCTAATGAGTGTAACAGAGCAGCAATTTGGATGGCATGAAACTAGTCAAATCAAGGAATACTAATGCTCAAAGTTTAGCAAAATTTTCAAGAAAAAGAAAGGAAATTTTGGCAGCAGGACATAATCCACAAATACAGACTGTTCTTTCCATAGTGAGAAAGTTACTGTTTAAAGTGATTGCTACCTATATACGATAATTTCTCTTAAGAGCAAGGGTTCTTTTAGAAAATGTTCTATTCGTAGGGTGTAGTTGTGTAAGAAAAGAAAGTGAAGTCTGTCTGTCGTATCTGACTCTTTGCGATCCCCTGGACTGTAACCTACCAGGTTCCTCTGTCCGTGAGATTTTCCAGGCAAGAGTACTAGAGTGGGTTGCCATTTCCCTCCCCAGGGGATCTTCCCGACCCAGGGATTGAACCTGGGTCTCCCACATTGTATGCAGACGCTATAGAGTATGAGCCAAGTGCCTAGAAAATGACTAGTGTTCAAGAACACAAAAGTGATTGAATAAATGAATGAAAGATACAAACAAATGAATAACTCCAGCTAGTCAATGGATTCAAGAAAGAAATGGAAGAAACTGATATCTTTACATATCAAATAAAATGATAACTTCTTAATGTGTCTGAAAGTTGTGCTTTAAACCTGCTTTAAACTGCCACCCAATATTATTTCTCTAAAGACAGAGCCTTCACAAATGCTGCAAGAGATAATCACTGAAATATAATTTTCTTTCATTAATAAAGGAATATATAGTTTATATGTTATGGCTTCCCAGGTGGCTCAGTGGTAATGAAACCGCCTGCCAATGCAGGTTGGATCCCTGGGTCAGAAAGATTCCCTGGTGTAGGAAATGGCTACCCACTCCAGTGTTCTTGCTTGGAGAATCCTGTGTACAGAAGAGCCTAGCAGGCTACAGTCCATGGGGTTTCAAAATATAGGGTACAACTGAGTACGCACACAGTTAATACAGAACATAAAGCCAAAAAAATACGTTCATGGTGTGATCTGAGATCCCATTTTGTTATGTATATGATTTTGTGCCTTTCTACTGGAGCTCTTCCCCCTCTGCTCACCCACCCCCCCCCCAAAAAAAAATAAACTATTTAATTCTGAGTTTTAAAGAGCAAAATAATTTACTATATTGAAACAGCCCATTCATCATATAAAGCATTTGATTCTGTCACCTCAAGTGCTTGTTAAATCATTTCCAGCTGCTACAATCAAGGGCCAGGTACTTCTAAGGTCTGGCACTTTCTGAGCTCGATTACACCTTTAAGTATGATTCTTCAATCCAATTCTAACCTTCATAATAATCAAGTGCCCACTCCAGTTAACTTCAAGGCACTGGGAACTTGGAATTCTCTGTATGTGTCTGTCTCTGATTTTCAATCAGACCTCTTCATCCAAAACCTGAAAGGTTCTGAATATCTATGAAGTAGTATAGTAACATTCTCACTTAAAGCAGTGTCAAGAGCAGCATCATTGCAATAAAACTTTGGCAAGGAAACGAACTATTAAAGGGATGCCTCTTCAAACCAACAAGGAAGTAACTCAGTGATAGAATGGACAAGTAAGGTATTCACATGATTGTACCTACAAGAATCCACTGACTGAATAATTTAACATTAAGGTGGAATTCAGTGACAATTAAATTATAAGAAAAAAAGGGAGAATTCAGTGTTTAAAAACCTATAGTGAAGAAAGTTTACACGTTAGCTTTATCTACATATGTTTGATTTTTTTCAACAAATATTAAGCCTCCACTTGGGAGTACTGGTAAGGTGTACATGCATCAATTTAATATAATTCAAACATATCATAAAAGTAACAAAATAGAACTTAATGATTTAAAAATGTGAAGTTCATGCATTTGCTTCATTTTATTAAAAAAATTTATAAGAGCATTATTGAGATTTACTTCACATATCCTAAAATTCATCCTGTTCCAGTGTACAGTTCAGTGGTTTTTAGCATATTCACAGAGTTATGCAATCATCACTACAGAACGTTTTCATCATCGCCAAAAGAAAACCCTTAGCAGTCAGAGTTGTATTACAGTGTTCTCATGTATCCACACTCAGACTCATATTACTAACATTTGACATTAATATGGTAGATTTGTCACAGGCAATAAACAAACTTGATACACTATTATTAACTGCTGTATATGTTCACTAGAATATAGACATATTAAATTCATTAATTTTAATTTAATATCTTTTTTCGATTCCAGTATCCCAACCAGGATACATTGTTTTTAGTTATGTGTCCTTAGAAAGTGAAAGTGAAAGTAAAGTCGCTCAGTCGTGTCCGACTCTTTGCGACCCTGTAGCTTACCAGGCTTCTCTGTCCATGGGATTCTCTAAGCAAGACTACTGGAGTGGGTTACCATTACCTTCTCCAGGGAATCTTCCCGACCCAGGGATCAAACCCAGGTCCCCGCATTGGAGGCAGATGCTTTAACCTCTGAGCCACCAGGCTGTCCTTACTCTCCTCTTAACTGTGACAGCTTCTCAGACTTTTCTGGTTTTGATGATCTTGGTTTGTAATTCCCCTGTCTTGTAATATATTTATCTGTTTTCAATATTAGGGTAATGTTGACCTTATAACATGACTTAGAAAGTGTTCTTTTTGTTTCTATTTTCTTGAGGGTATCATAGAGAATTTGTGTTATTTCTTTGGTAGAATTCATCAATGAAACCAATTGGGCTTAACGTTATCTTTTCTGAGAAGATTATGAATTGTTAGCTCCATTTCCTTAATAGTTATGGGGTTGTTCAGATCATGTCTATTTCTTCTGTGTGAGTTTTGTACTTTTTGCATTTAAAAAATTGGTTATAAAATTTGTGAGCATAGACTTGCTGATATTTTTCTTTCTTATTCATATGCATGGAATCAATAGTGATGACCCATCCTTCCTTTTTGACACTAGTAATTTGTGTCCTCTATCTTCTTGATTAGCCTAACTAGAAATTTATTAATTTTATCAATATTTTTAATAATCAGGTTTCAGTTTGACTGATATTCTTTTTTTTCAGCCTCTTTTTGTTTTATTTTTGCCCTAATATTTATTATTTGTTTTTTCTTGTTTAATCTTAAATTCTCTTCTCTCTCTAACTTCCTGAGGTAGAAACTAAGTTATTCATTGTAGATTTCTCTTTTATCTTTTACATTTTCTTCTGAACACTGCTTCCACTGTATCTCACAACTTTTGATAATCTATATTCTAATCTTCATTTTGTTCAAAATGTTTTAATTTTCTTGTGAGACTTTTTGAAACCATGGATTATCAGAAGTGTGCAAAGTAACTTCCAAGTATTTAGGTGATTTTCTAGCTATCTTTTCAGGTATTGTTTTCTCGTTTAATTCCATTGTCATCTGAGGACTTTGTCCGATTTCAATTGATGGCCTTCATAGCCGATATAGTCTATCTTGGTGAATGTTCTATGTGGTTTGGGAAGAGTGTGTACTCTGCTGTTGTAGGTTGGAGAAATCTAAATAACAATTATATGACAATGTTTAATAATATAGTTCAGATCATCTATGTTCATACTGATTTTTTATCTCTATGATCTGTCAATTGCTGTTGGAGGGGTACTGACGTCTTCAACTAAAATGGTGACTTTTTCTATTTCTTCTTTTACTTTTAATGCAATTTGATGCTCTTCAGTTTCAGACATACACGTTTAGGATTGTAATGTGTTATTAGAAAGCTGACCCCTTTACTATTATGCCTTTCTTTATCTCTATTAATTTTCCTGTTGTGGATTCTACTCTGAAATTACTATAGCTATATTGCTCTCTTTTGATTAGTGTTGTTATTGGATGGTTCTCTCTATCCCTTTAATTTTAACCTATAAAATTTAAAGTCTTTAAATTTAAAATGGGCTTCTTGTATAAAACAAAATTTTTTAAAAATCTACTCTGACAATCTTTATTTAACTGGTAAATTTAGACCATTGAAAATTAAAAATATTTTGATATATGTTTCTTAATATCTATCATGTTTATAACTGGTTTCTATTGACTCCCTTTGCATTTCTCTTTATCTCCCTCCTTTAAAATCTTCTCTTATTTTAATTTGGTATTTTATATGATTATGTCTTCTTTTAGAACATCAATTATCCTGCTTTTATAATTTATAATATAAAATTTTATAATTATAATTTATAATTATAGTACTTGCTCTAGAGTTTAGAATACACATTTTTAAGTAATTTAACTTTGCTTTAAATTATAATACAAATAACCCTATATGGTCTCACATGGAATATGGTTACCTTATAATCAATTCCTTCCTCCCGCCTCTTATAACATTGTTGTCATTTCCTTATACACAAGTAATTCTATTCACCCATTATATAATTACTATGGAGGGATCTTCCCAACTCAGGGATCAAACCAGCCTCTCTTATAACTCCTGCATTCGCAGACAGATTCTTTAACACTATCACCACCTAGGAAGCCACTTTAAACAGATATCTTTTTTATCAATTAATTGTAATAAATGTAAGGAATTTAATTTTATGTTCATTTGTTCCTTATCTAAAGCTTTCCCTTTCTTTATATAGATCAAAGTTTCTGCCTATGTTATTTTCCCTCTTTCTAAAGAACTCTAACATTTTATGCAGGGTAGGTGTGCTGCTGCTGAATTCCTCAGTTTATGTTTATCTGAGAAAGTTTTTTATTCTCCTTTACTTTTTATTTTACTTTTTATTTTTTTTTATTTTACAATACTGTATTGGTTTTGCCATACATTAACATGAATCCACCACAGGTGTACATGAGTTCCCAACCCTGAACCCCCCCTCCCATCACCCTCCCCACATCATCTCTCTGGGTCATCCCAGGGCACCAGCCCCAAGCATCCTGTATCCTGCATCGAACCTAGACTAGCGATTCATTTCTTACATGATAGTATATATGTTTCAATGCCATTCTCCCAAATCATCCCACTCGCTCCCTCTCCCCCAGAGTCCAAAAGTATATTCTTTACATCTGTGTCTCTTTTGCTGTCTCACATATAGGGTTATCATTTCCATCTTTCTAACTATGTTTGAAGGATACTTTTGCTGAATATAGAATCCTAGGTTGGATTTTTTTCAACTTTAAATTTTTTATTTTACTCTTATTAAATGATTTCTGACGAGAATTCCACTATAGTTATATTCTTTTCCTCCATAAATAAAGTGGGTTTTTTTTTCCTGAGCTTTTTAAAAGATTTTTTTTGTCTTTGGATTTCTACTGTTTGAATGTAATAGTTCTAGTTCTTTTTTTTTTTCTTTTCCCATTAATTTTAGTTGACGTTCTCTGAATTAGGCTTGTGGTTTGGTGTCAGTCATGAATTTTGTAAAGTTCTCAAATGTTATTACTGAAAATATTTTTTTGCTGCTTTATTCTTCTCATTTTGGTATTCTAGTTACACATTGTTATGCATAAAAATTGCCTCATGGTTATTGAATGTTTTGTTATGCTTCTATTTTTCTATTCTTTTTTTTTTGTCTTTGTATTTCAACTTTGTATGTTGTTTTATTTAGCTATTCAAATTCACTGATAATTTCCTCAGAAATTTATTTAGGTGTTGTCAATAAATATTTATTCTTTGTTTCTGTTGTGGTGTTTTTTCCTACTCCAGGGGATCTTCCTAACCCAGGGATTGAACTCACATCTCTTGAGTCTCCTGCATTGGCAGGCAGAGTCTTTATAACTGCGCCACGTGGGATTCCTTTAATTTCCAAAACCTAAGTGTGTGTTTGTTTGTTTTGTTTTGTTTTTTTTTTTTCTTTCTTTCTTTCTTAAAGCCTCCATCTCCTTGTTTACATAAGTCATCTTTCTTGCATGGTGTGTGCCTTTTCCATTAGAGCCCTTAACATATTAATCATGGGTATATTAAATTGCCAGTCTTATAATTTTCATCTCTGTGATATATCTCAGTCTGGTTCTGATTTGACTTCCCTTTCCCTACCACTTTTTTCTTTTCTCCTTTTGACACTTTTTAATTAAAACAAACAAACAAGAGATGTTGTATTGGATAATGGGTACTGAGATACATAAGCCTTTAGCGTGAGGTTTCTACTCATCAGGGTAAGGGGCAGGTTGTATTTAACGTTTATGGTAGCTACTGATGCCAAAAGCTTTAAATTACTCTAGTGTCTGTTTTTCTCTTCTCTTTACTCTGGGTTTCCCTCTGTGTTCCTCATGAGATGAAGAGATTGTGTGCTGCAGTTCTTTCAGCTGTAATCCACTGTTAATATACTAGTGCCCTACTGGTGAGCTGTAATGTGTGGGAAAGGTTATTATTCTACTGTTCTCCTATTGAATTTCTGTTGTAGCAAGTCTGTGTCTCAGAGCTGTGACTTCCACAATGGTTTCTTTAGTGATATACCTTTCTTTGCTGCTGCTAAGTCACTTCAGTCGTGTCCGACTCTGTGCAACCCCATAGACAACAGCCCACTAGGCTCCCCCATCCCTGGGATTCTCCAGGTAAGAACAATGGAGTGGGTTGCCATTTCCTTCTCCAATGCATGAAAGTGAAAAGTCAAAGTAAATTCGCTCAGTCGAGTCCGACTCTTAGTGACCCCATGGACTGCAGCCTACCAGGCTCCTCTGTCCATGGGATTTTCCAGGCAAGAGTACTCGAGTGGGGGTGCCATTGCCACCTTTCTTTAACCCTTGTCGATTACACCCTTATCTGCCTGTTGTGTTCTCATATAGTTCCATGAAGTCCTAATCCAGTTTGACTGCATTTAGTGTTTTTGTTTTCTCCTTTCTCTAGTGAGACAGGAAAGCCAAAAGTGTCTGGGGTATGAGGGATGAACTTCTTCAATATGGAATTACTCTCTCTTCCTGAAAAGTCCATGAGGGATCATTTTCAGAGCTTCACCCTGAGCAATTGATGAGTTTCCTTGGTGTAAAGTTCATGAAAGTCTGGAGGTCTCCTAAGACTGAAATTCCCAAGAATTTCTCACTCTTATGCTTATTTATCCTTAGTCTCAGGCACTTCATTAAAATTACCATTTAAGGGTTGCATTGTTAAGTCATTGATTTTCAGTTTGCCCACCAATTTTTCTTGCTGTAATGACAGAGGTGACAACTTCCAAGGTCAAGGAGGGCTAAAATCAGAAGTCTAAAAAGTAGTTTAAAAAATGTTATAGCATGTTTGTATGACTATGGCAATCTATTAGAGAAAAAAAGTTGAATGTGAACAGGAAAATTGTCATAAGAAAATGAGCTCCTTGAATAAGTGAGAGGAATTTGGATCAAGTTCATAAGGAGTCAGGCTTCCATGGTGGCTCAGATGGTAAATAATTTGCCTTCAGTGTAGGAGACCTGAGTTCAATCTCTGGGTTGGGAAGATCCCCTGGGAAAGGGAATGACAACCCACTCCAGTATTCTTGCCTGGACACTCCCATAGATAGAGGAGCCTGATAGGCTATAGTTCATTTAGTTGCAGAGTCATACAGCGATTAAGAACACAGAATGGTTCACGACTTCACAACCCATTAGTATAGTTATTAAAAACAAAACAAAGCAAACAAACAAACAAAAAAAAAGGAAAGTAGCAAGTGTTGGCAAGAATGTGAAGAAATTGGAAACTTTGTGCACTGCTGGTGGGAAAGTAAGAGTGCAGCTTCTGTGGAAAATGATGCTAAGATAGAGTTCAAAAAAATTAAAACAAAATCACCAAATAATTTAGCAACTCCACTTGTATGTATATTCCCAAAATAATTGAAAGCAGGGACTCAGAAAGCTATTGTATGCCCATGTTCATAGCAACATTATTCACAATTGACCAAAAGTGTAAGCAACCCAAGTGTCCCTTGGCAGATGAAGGAATAAACAAAATGTACATATGGGGTTGGCCAAAATGTTCATTTGGGTTTTTCCACAAGATAATACAGAAAAACCCAAAGAACTTTTTGGCCAACCCAATGTACACAATGGAATATTGTTCAACTACAAAATGAAGGTAATTCTGACACTACAACATGGACAAACCTTGAAGATAACATGCTAAGTGAAACAAACCAGGTACAAATGACAGATATGTATGATTCCACTAATGTATGGTACCTAAAATAGTCAATTTCATAGAGATAGAAATTAGAATTGTAGATATCAGGGAAGAGGGATGGGTAATGGAGAGTTTTGGGTAATAGGTATAGATTTTCAGTTTGGGAAAATGAAAGCTGGAGATGAACAGTGGCGATGGTTGCACAACAATGTGAATGTACATAATGCCACTGAACCATACTCTTAAAACAGGTTAAAGTGTGTTGCAAGTGTATGATTAATGTTAGATATTTAACCATGATAAAGCTGTATGTTATAGATATTTAGCCACAATAAAGAGAAAGAAAAAATACGTATTAAAAAAACTGAAACCTTTGCTATACGATGCTGGGAAGGATTGGGGGCAGGAGCAGAAGGGGGTGACAGAGGATGAAATGGCTGGATGGCATCCCCAACTCGATGGACATGAGTCTGAGTGAACTCCGGGCATTGGTGATGGATAGGGAGGCCTAGCGTGCTGCAATTCATGGGGTCACAAAGAGTCAGACATGACTGAGCAACTGAACTGAACTGAACTCAAGTCCCCTACATATGAATCTTCATGTTGCTAATGTTCAAAGATGTGAATGTGATGTATAGCAAAACCAATACAGTATTGTAAAGTAAAAAAATAAAATAAATAACTGGTTCTGCTAAGGATCTAGAACCCATGCCATCAATGTCAGATGTGAGTGAAATTGCTGCTTGTCCTCCATCTCCCGTTGCTAATGATGCTTCAGCTCTACCGTCTGTCTTCCACCTCCTCTCCCTCCTCTAAGTCAGTAACCCTTCTTCCCTGTTCACCTGATGCCAGCCCCTGTATGCCAACTGTTGCACTACACTATTGTACTTTTCAAGCTATTATAAGATTAAAAATATTTCCCTTATTATTTTTTTAATGTATTATTTTTGTGAAAAGCATTATAAACCTATTACAGTCCAGTACTACACAGCCAATTGTTAGTTAGCTACTTAGGTTAACTTTGTTGAACTTAAGAATAAACTGGACTTAGAAACTCACTTTCAGAACAGCACTCATTCATAAATAGGGGTCTTCCTGTATTAGGAAAGTCTTCAAGGATCCATGTTGTAAGGTATGTATTACGTCTTTAGGAAGAAACTCGAGATTCTAAATGTATTTTCACTCCTGCCTACTGGTCTTTTTTTTAAAAAATTATTTATTTTTTATTGAAGGATAATTCCTTCACAGTATTGTGTTGGTTTCTTCCAAACATCAACATGAATCAGCCTTAGGTCTAGATATGTCTCCTCCCTCTTGAGCCCCCCTCCTACCACCCTCCCCATCTGACACCTCTAACAGAGCCCCAGTTTGAGTTCCCTGAGTAATACATAAAATTCCCATTGGCTATCTATTTTACATATGATAATATAAGTTTCCCTGTTACTGCCTACTGGTCTTGATCTGGAAGGTGAATTTTTTTTTTTTTTCATTCCACTGTCATCAGGCTTGGCAATATGACAGGGTTTATTCCCTGAAATATGAGTTAAAGTTGTATGTTCCTCTTCTGGGTAAAAAAATAAGGAAAACCCTGTACTGCATTCAGATAACACTTTTCTTGCTACAGGAGACTGTCCTGATCCAGCAACCTACTTAAACAAAGATTCCACAATGCAGAGAATGTGAAACAGAGCTGGGACTGACCTGAAATGGATACAATCTTGAGCATGAAATATTGTGAAAAGTCACTAAGATTATAGGGCCATTGCTACTCTCAGCATAAGTGAGATTACACTGAATAATGCAGTTTAAGATAATCAATTAGTTTAAGAACCTAGTGTATTGTCTTTCTAATATTTAGGTGACTGTTTTATTATTTGTATCAGAAACTGAATAGGTCTCAGTGAACCAAACTCCATGCTCCAGAGTGCTAGGCAGACACAGGAAATGGTGATTATCTTTGAATTTTTGTTTTCAAATCTGAGATTATTTGGTAAATCTAACTCATGTTCAGTGGGTCAGTTGAGTTCAGTCGCTCAGTCATGTCCAACTCTTTGCAACCCTATGAATTGCAGCACGCCAGGCCTCACTGTCCATCATCAACTTCCAGAGTTTGCTTAAATTTATGTCCATAGAGCTGGTGATGCCATCCAGCCATCTCATCCTCTGTCGTCCCCTTCTCCTCCGGCCCCCAATCCCTCCCAGCATCAGGGTCTTTTCCAATGAGTCAGTTCTTCGCATGAGGTATCAAAAATACTGGAGTTTCAGCTTTAGCATCAGTCCCTCCAATGAACACCCAGGACTGATCTCGTTTAGAATGGACTGGTTGGATCTCCTTGCAGTCCAAGGGACTCTCAAGAGTCTTCTCCAACACCACAGTTCAAAAGCATCAATTCTTCGGAGCTCAGCTTTCTTCACAATCCAACTATCACATCCATACATGACCATTGGAAAAACCATAGCCTTGACTAGACAGACCTTTGTTGGCAAAGTAATGTCTCTGCTCTTCAATATGCTATCTAGGTTGGTCTTAACTTTTCTTCCAAGGAGTAAGCATCTTTTAATTTCATGGCTGCAAATCACCATCTGCAGTAATTTTGGAACCCAAAAAAATAAAGTCTGACACTGTTTCCTCATCTATTGGGACCAGATGCCATGATCTTCGTTTTCTGAATGTTGAGTTTTAAGCCAATGCTTTCACTCTCCTCCTTCACTTTCATCAAGAGGCTTTTTAGTTCCTCTTCACTTTCTGCCATAAGAGTGGTGTCATCTGCATATCTGAGGTTATTGATCTTTCTCCCGGCAATCTTGATTCCAGCTTGTGCTTCTTCCAGTCCAGCGTTTCTCATGATGTACTCTGCATAGAAGTTAAATAAGCAGGGTGACAATAGACAGCCTTGATGTACTCCTTTTCCTATTTGGAACCAGTCTGTTGTTTCACGTCTAGTTCTAACTGTTGCTTCCTGACCTGCATATAGGTTTCTCAAGAGGCAAGTCAGGTGGTCTGGTATTCCCATCTCTTTCAGAATGTTCCACAGTGTATTGTGATCCACACAGTTAAAGGCTTTGACATAGTCAATAAAGCAGAAATAGATGTTTTCCTGGAACTCTCTTGCTTTTTTGATGATTCATCGGATGTTGGCAAATTGATCTCTGGATCCTCTACCTTTTGTGAAAGCAGCTTGAACATCTGGAAGTTCTCAGTTCACGTATTGCTGTAGCCTGGCTTGGAGAATTTTGAGCATTTCTTTACTAGCGTGTGAGATGAGTGCAAGTGGATATAACTGTTAAAACCCTAGAACAATTGACTATGATGATGCCATTTAACATGAACATGGTTGCCAAGCATACATCTCTGTGAATAGGAAGTGGTGTTGGTTCTAGACTGGATGGACACCCAAACATGACTGACTTTATCTCACATGTACCATTTGTACAAAGAAGCAAAATGGAGGAAAATATGGAATCTAAACACACAGGTAGAAATTGAGCATATAAATCTAACTAAGCAAGGGAAACTGAAGACCTCAAATATATTATATTCATATACACCACCTAATTAAGAATTTGTATATGCTTTAGGAAACACCAACCCTCAATTTCTCATTATCTTTATGTAAATGATAATTCGAAAACACAGTGAATCATAAAGAGGCCTAGAGTTCCTCCTCATCAGTTAATATAATCAACAGTGTTCTGTTTAATTTTGTTATCCCTCTGATAATGGTTTGAGTGAGATGTTTTGTGAAGATAAATATAAAGAGTGGTTTTTTTTTCTGACTTTTTTTTTTCAGGCAGACTCTTGCAGATTTCTTTGAAAAAAAATGCCTCTTCAACTTGAACTTACTATAACTAACTTTCTTTTTAAAATAATTTTTATTGGAGTATAGCTGATTTACAATGTTGTGCTAATTTCAGTTATACAGCAAAATGAATCTCTCTCTCTCTCTCTCTCTCTCTCTCTATATATATATATATATATATATATATATACACACACACACACACACATATATCCACTCTTTTTTAGATTCTTTTCCCATATAGACCATTGCTGAGTATTGGGTAGAGTTCCCTGTGCTATGCAGTAGGTCCTTATTGGTTATCTATTTTATATATGGTAGTGTGTATGTATTGTTAATCTCAATCTCCCAATTTATTCCTTCCCCTTCCTTACACTTTGGTAACCATAAATTTGTTTTCTACAACTGTAACTCTATTTATGTTTTGTAGATAAGTTCATTTGCAGCTTTTCAAAGACTCCATTTATAAGCAATATCATAAATTTGTCTTTCTCTGTCTGACGCTTCACTCAGTATGACAATCTCTAGGTCTATCCATGTTGCTGCAAATGGCATCATGTTATTCTTTTCTATGGCTTAGTAATGTTTCATTGCATATATTACCACATCTTCTTTATCCATTCCTCTGTTAGAGAACATTTATCTTGTCTCATTGTCCTGGATATAAACACTGCTGCAATGAACACTGGGTGCATGTATCTTTTTAAATTGTGATTTTCTCCAGATATACAGCCAGGAGTGGGATTACTGGATCATGTGGTAGCTCTGTTTTTGCCACAGAGTTTTAAACCAAGTAATCATCATTTAATAAAGGAAAATGTACTTTTTATCTGAAATATCCATGTTCTTTGATACATTAAAAAAAGCCCTGGAAATTATAATACAGAAAAAGAGTTGAGCTTAATTTCTTCAATTGCTAAAATGCTAATGCCCAGTTTATTGAATACTTACCATTATTTTAAAAATAGCCATTTAAAGTTTTATAGATGTTAGATACTTTAGTTTGTTGTTGAAACTCTGATACACCATCAGCTTTCTACTAACATTTTAGAATATATTTCATGATAAATCATCAGTGCTGTTCAAGAGTACTTCTGTGATGGTAGAAATATTCTTTATTTTCAATGTTCAAACCACTCAACACTTGGAGCTACTGAGTACTTGAAATGTAGCTAGTGTGACTGAAAGGCTGAATTTTAAAATTTGTTGCTGTTAGTGTTTTGTCACTCCGTTGTGACCAAGAGTGTTTAGCCACTCTTTTGTGACCCCATGGACTATAGTCCATCATGCTCCTCTGCCCATAGGACTTTCCAGACAAGAACAATGGAGTGAGTTGCCATTTTTTCTCTCTAAGGGATCTTTCAGACCCAGAGATTGAACCCACATCTCCTGCATTAGCAGGTGGATTCTTTACCACTGAACCACCAAGAAAACCCCTAAAATTTATTTAATTTTAATTTAAACAGTCATTTGAGGCTAACAGCTATTACATTAACAAGCACAGATCTAGATCTAAATCTAGATAATTTGAAATTACACTTAATTATTTTGGGAATTCCCTAGTGATCCAGTGGTTACGACTCTGGGCTTTCACTGTTGAGGGCGCGGATTCAAGCCCTGGTTGGGGAACTAAGACTATGCAAGCTGCATGACTGAGAGTGGTCAAAGTGACACACTAGGCTTGAAAGGAGAGAGGAATAATCATTAATAAATATTCACAGTGTTTCATTTGGTGAAATTAAAGAAACCATGATACAAAAATTAACAACATTTAAAAAAAAAAAAACTCTGGAAACCTCTGAGTTAGAAACTCAATTTTTAAAGTTATATTAGAAATTACTTTTCTGTGTATAACACAAAGATTGCAACACCTCTCTCCTATATCTAACTAATCATTTTTAAGATCAGAATAAAACTTAGCTTTTCTGATGTTGCATTCTGTTTATTTCATATATTCAGTTTCTGTGACTATATTAGTAATGGCAAAATAAAGTGATAGTCAAAGACATAAAATGTGTTTTATTCTTTACACAGACTTAAAATCTAGTTTTCATAGGATTTGCACTTCCTGCAAATTTTCTTCAGGAAACACGATAATAAAATGTGAAAAGAAAATATTTGGTAAATATACATTAAAATCATGAGTATTTGAGAAGGTTTGTGTTACTACTACTGTAAAAATAAGTGCAAAAAAGACTATCTTGGGGTCTGTATTTCAGCAAGTAAGTAAATTGTGGCAAGTCCTTTCATAAATCAAAAATAAATTAATTTAAATTTTCAGTATTAATGAATCATACAAAATTAACACACAATAAATTCATAAGTAAAAACAAACGAACAATTTCAAAGATAAACCATTTCTAAGGAAACACTTTAATTTGTTATTGTTGTGCTACGTTCAGCCACTCAGTTATGTCCAGCTCCTTGTGACCCTATGGACAGTAGCCCTCCAGGCTTCTCTGTCCATGGGATTTTCCCACGCAAGGGTACTGAAGTGGATTTCCATTTCCTCCTACAGGGGATCTTTTACTTTGTGTATAATGAATAAAGAACTTTTTTTTTTTCTTTCAGATCTGTTTGTGAGTATCCTATTTCATGTAAAATGTTAATTTCATTCCTTTTGAAGCCACTTTCTTACTTCAATTAAATCACAAATGTGATTCACATCGCTAACATGCCAGAAATGCAAACTTCAAAATCGACAAGTTTGGATCATTTTCCTTCGAAGGCCAAAAGATGGTGCTGCTGTGTAGCTGAGTTATTGTTCCTCAATAATCAATTGCCTTCCACAGTTCAATTCAACTGCTAAAATGGCAGAAATAAATCTGTCATAAGAGCAAGTAAAACAGTTCTGAGAATGCAGTGAAACAAATCAGGTAACAAATTAACTTATAGTGGGATCCAGTGATAATTGGACGTAGTGAAAACTGACAGTTGCCTAGTGGCAAAGAGATTGGTAGCCACTTTTTGTGTAATATGTAGACATTTCTGAGAATTTAGGTTAAACACTTCTTATCAGGAAGTCATAGGTTAAGGGAGGAGAGGGAGAGTGAGAGAGAATTGGGGGGCGAGGCGAAGAGACACTGCCTTTAGAGAAACTGGCCATTTTATGAGAACAACCTAATGAGACAAGTACTTTTATTTCCATCCTAATGACTTAGCAACTTTATAATTTCAGAGTAAACCTCAAAATTTATTTTACTTCAAAACTATTAAATTTTGTTAACATTAAACTATTATGCAGTTAGTGGTGATCAGTATATTATTTAGAGTTAGACTTTACCCATTTTAATTTTATTCTTCACCACACCTATGTATGCACATACTTATAAGTCAAATAGTTTTATGCAATTTATAATAGGAAAAAAAAAACTTTAAATGTCCTTATACATGAGCAATACCAAATCGCTGCTCCTCAGAGCAGACCCTTTAATAAGTTCAATTCTTGTATTTTATTAATATCTTTTGCCCCTGTGGACTTGTAGCCCGCTAGCCTCCTCTATCCATAGAGTATTCCAGGCAAGAATATGGGAGAGGTTTGCCATTTCCTCCTCTAGGGGTTCTTTCAGACTAAGGCGTCAAATCAGGGTCTCCTGCATTGGCAGATGGATTCTTTATCTCTGAGCCGCCTGGGAAGCCCTCGTACATGTGCGCTTCTTTATATTCCCAATATAGTCGTAGCCATAGTTTTTTGCTACAAGGTCAAGCTCTGCATACCTGTGTTGGTGAACTCCACCCTTGAGTTAGAGTAATCAAACCAGTCTGAGGGAAAACCACAAAAGGGAGCCAGCCGGTATAAGGAAATAGGACAACCCAGCCAAGAACTGCATGGCATGGATATTAAATGCCCTGCCCACAGTGTTTTCAACAGCCCGGTATGATAGCCTCGTGGCAGCTGACCATGAACTACTGGGAAATGAACAAGGTAGGGCCCCTCCCCTCATCTATACAACTGAGCCCAACATTGCTGCCAACTTAGATACCTTGTCCAAGTTTCTAGGAGGATGCTATGCTGCACTGAACTTAACAAATGTTTCATTTTTCAGAAGAACCCTGGTCACTGAGTCACTGGGCTGATTTGCCTTCATGTGGGAGAGAACAAGTGACATTTCAAGTGGATCGCCAAGGTTACATGCACAACCTCACAAAATACGATGAGAAGGTAGTCAAAGACTGATGCCTGTCTCCTTCAGCAAAATGGTCTTGTTGATATAACATTAACATGTGAAGACTTGTCTCTGCTGTAGACCCTATGCAGACTTTGCTGGAAGGAAAGAACCGTCAGTGAACCCACAGAAAATTCAAGGTGGAGGCATTGCCCTAAAGTTTTGGGGAGTTCTGGTTGAGTAAGATGTGTGTTGTGCCAGAGTTGTGATTGCTAACAAGCAAGCCTGTCCAGTGTGAAAGAAGAGCAAGCTTTATAGGAATCTGGGATTTTAGGAACTTTTACTCCTTTCTTGAAGCACTGCCTCCATTGCTTATGAAGTGAAAATGAAAAGTGCAAGTGTTAGTTGCTCAATCGTGTCCCACGCTTTGTGACCCCATGGACTATGGCCCACCAGGCTACACTGTCCATGGAATTCTCCAGGCTAGAATACTGGAGTGGGTTGCCATGTCCTTCTCTAGGGGATCTTCTTGACCCAGGGATTGAGCCTGGGTCCCCTGTATTGCAGGCAGGTTCTTTATCATCTGAGCCATCAAAGAATACCACCTGGTAGAGAGAGGGTGAGTGTGGGACTGGGGATCAGAGCAGCTGGTCACCTTTGAGAAGATGAAAATATTAGTGAAGCAGATTAAATCTCTAAGCATCTCCTGAGCAGGGCTACCATCTGAGTTAGCCATGTCTGTGACTCTGAATGGTATGGCTTGGGCACTGTGGCTGAGATAAAAAAAAGAAGAGAGTCCCTCTAGGACTTGGGTCTCAGCTCCAGGAGGAAACAGAAACATGTTATACCCCAGAAAGCAACAGTGTCCAGTGTGCACAGCATATCTGTACCTGGAGCAGCAGCAATGGAAAGATAGGAACTTCCCTTCTTATGGAGGAGCGAGATGAGGACATGTTCCATCTACCCACCTCTGTGTGCCTGCTCAGTTGTGCCTGACTCTTTGCGACCCCATGGAATGTAGCCTGCCAGGCTCCTCTGTCCATGGCGATTCTCCAGGCAAGAATACTGGAGTGGGTTGCCATTTCCTTCTCCAGGGGATCTTCCCAACCCAGGGATCCAACCTGAGTCTCCAAGCGTCTCCTGACTTGGCAGGCAGGTTCTTTATTACTGTGCCACCTGAGAAGCCCCCACCCACCTCTTCTGAGTTTTAAACTCCCTCTTTGCCTAAGTGGCATGCCTATTTGCAGCATAGAAGCACCCTGTCTGCCAGTCTTAAAAATTCAGGTTTGCTAGGTCTTGTGAATGTATATCCTTCAAATTTGCCCCTCACTCTCTGCATCCCATTGCAGCTTCTGGGTGTTGTAGGGAAGGAGTGGGGGAAATTCCACTGATACCTGTGTGTTAGTCACTAAGTCATGTCTGACTCTTTTTGACCCCATGGCCTGGGACATGATACTTCATGCACAGGTGAATGGTGCACTGCCAAGGATGCCCAAGTGCCCTTGAAATACAGTGACTTGGTTAATGCAGTGACTGTGTGTCCTGTGTATTCTAAACAATATCCAAGGCAAGGGCCAAAGGAGTCTGGGGCCATGCGCTGGTGTTCCCAACTAGTGAAAGAAGTGAATATAATCGATATGTTAATTTTCTTCTTCTAATGTGTATTGCTATTAATTTCCTCTCTACTGCTGTAGCTTGATACTAGAAATTTTCTTATGCTGTGTTTTCATTTTTTTTTTCAGTTAAAAAGTTTTGTATGCTGTCTTAATTATTTAATTGATCTGTGGGCTATTTAGAAATGTTATTTAAATGGTAATCATTTATAGGTATTTCCAAATATCTTTCAGATACTGCCTTCTCATTTAATTCTGTGATGTGTAGAGATATGACATGTTTATATTCACATACTGCCTTGTAAGAAGACACTTTTATCCCCTATATATTGCTTAAACATAATGTTTACATGTCCTCCTATTTTTAAACTCTCACTGTATTTCTATTCCAGCCCTTCTACAAAGTCAGCTGTTTTTTAGACCCAGAACCAAATTTCATCATGAAATCTTTAGTATTTACCTTACATTTTCTTTTCTTTCACAGACACTCATCTTTCCCTCAATCTTGTTTACTTCCCAAGCAAGCATTCCCAGTGAATGTGGCTCTTTTTTCATATATTCCTATTAGTGGTAGTGATAAAGTCAGTTTTGTGTCTTTTCTACTGAGGTCCATATCAGTTGATTATACCAGCCTTTACCAATACCCAATATTGTTGCTCATCAACATTAGATTACTCCCATATTGGCACACAGTTTTCCTCTTCGTTCATTCATCATTGGTGGTGGGACAGACTGCACATTGGTGTTAGGGTGAAATCCACTAGGACTGATGTCTTTGAATCCCATCTTTCTAGCTCTGGTATTTACCTAATAGGTATTATGATAGATTATTTGCATTGGTAACTCCAATTAATAGCTTTTATTAAAATATCCTTTGCAATATGACTTTCCAGCTTCTTCCATCAAGGATGAAGTCACTTTTCCACTTCAATATTTGCAGGGGATTTGTGAGTTGTTTTGGAAAATAAGATGTGGGGGGATATGAAAGTTGACCAATTTCTAAACTAGATTTAAGAGACTTCTTTCTCAGAACTCTAATTCTGCTATGAAAGCAAACTCAGTAAAGGAGATAAATCACAAGGACCAGAGATGAATCACCTTGACTGTGATTATCTTTGACCATCTAGTTCCTAGTCTACTAGTCAGCTAACCACAAATACAAAGATAAGCCCAGCTAAAATCTACTAAACTTGAATCGGATCAGCAGGATTTCCTCCAACAACTAGAGTATTATTGTTCATTGATTATGGGGCAATCACTTCTATTCATAGTGCTCTTGAAATATGTGCTACCCAAAATACATCCTATAATTGTTGGCACATAGTATGTATTTAGTAAAGGTACTGTTCTGGGCTTCCCTGATGGCTCTGGTAAAGAGTTCATCCTAGAGAAGGAAAAGGCTACCCACTCCAGTATTCTTGCCTGGAGAATTCAATGGATGGAGGAGCCTAGCAGACTACATACAGTCCACATGTTTTCAGAGTCAGGCACGACCTAGCAACTAATCAACAACAAACATACTATTTTAAATATCGTGACTCACAAAAACTCTAGTACTGAGTGATACTTCTTTCAACAATTTGATCTAATTGTTTGTGTTTTCAACACTTCTTAACTAATAGCTTCAACGTTCATTCTGTTTCAACTACTTACTTAAAACAATTCTGTACCACATTCTATCACTACGTGAAATATGAGACTCAAGATACAAAAATTAAGCTTCTGATTACATATTCTTTAATTATTTTGTAAAATGCTATGAAGTGAATAGCCATGATAGACTTTGATAATTTAATTTTAATATTGAGTTGAATTCAAGGAATTGTCAGCTGTTTTGGGTTTGCTTTGAATGACCAAAAAAAATTTCATCAGAGCTGAGTTTAATGAATATTTCTCCACAGAGATTCTGGTATGAATTATTATAATTAGATAAGCTTAAAACAGCAAAACTCTAAGTAGTTATATTAACAACAAAACCAGAGATATACACCAGATACTGAAATATTGTGAAGAAAAAAACGTGGTGCACTAAAATGACCCTTGAACATAGGTGGATTTAGGAAAGAGTTGTGAATTTTGTACAAAAAAAGAAAAGAAAAAGAAAGAAAGACCCTGGAGAACTCTTCAAATCAACTCCACATCTCTGTAAATTTAGTAGCCTTGGATCTTTTCTGAGTCTACAAATCAACTTTAGTTCAATAAAAATTACATCTGAAGAAGGCTGTGTATCAATTCCTAACTGAGCCTCAAGAAATCTTCTATGAGGTCTTTCTCTCACAGTTGTTAGTTTCAGTGTGCTTTTAATGAATAAAATGTTGAGATAAATATTGCTAATTTACCCTGCATCCTTTATGATATCTAATAGTATAAACTATATAATTTGTTTTATTTCGTATCACCTTTCCCTCTCTAATATTCACAATGCACATTTTCTTCATTCTAATTACAATTGGCAGATGTTCAACAATTCTCATTTGATCAATCATCAACTCTTTTTTTGGAATCGTTCGTTATGCCAGGCAGATATCTGATATCATTTATTTCCTACTTCCTACTACTTTTGGTTAGTCACTTCAAATCCCCCAAATTATTGTCTTCCTGTCATCTTACATTTTCTTTCATTCCTGTAAACACACTTTTGACTCTGATAGTATCTGAATTTAGTATCACCTCACTTTCTGGTATTTACCCACAAAAATGAATACAAAAGTTTTTATTCCCTCATTCCATTTTATGAAGTTCAGGTTATTTTGTGCCTGATTGCAATCTACCTCTATCCCATTACTGCAATAGTGATGATCTGTCTCTTTCTCTCCTTTGTCTTTGCACTTATTCTGTTTAACTTTCCATAACTGATATATCTACATAATCTCAAATCATTGTTTTGTTCTCCCTTTGACTTTTTTCCATGTGCCACTTTTTTCTTAAAATGTAATTCTTCCTTGGATTCCTTAGGGGATCACACTTTTAGTTTAACTCTTAATGATGTAAGGACTTCTTGAAATTCTGACAATCTTCATTCAGTAACCATTCATTCATTTAACAAGATCTTTTGAATACTTGTTATACGTCACAAACTATCCAAGAAATGTATATCCTAGAAATATATAACTGTAAAAAGAAGAGAAAAAGTTCCAGATTTCTGTCATTACGTCTTTTTTCTTTTTAACTTTTTTTTTTAAACTGAAGGATATTTGCTTTACAGAATTTTGTTGTTTTCTGTCAGACCTCAACATGAGTCAGCCATAGACATACATATATGCCCACCCTTTTGAAACTCCCTCCCATTTCCCTCCCCATCTCACTTCTCTAGGTTGACACAGAGCCCTTGTTTGAGTTTCCTGAGCCATACGGTAAATTCCTGTTGGCTACCTATTTTACGTACGGTAATGTAAGTTTCCATCTTACTCTTTCCATACATCTCACCCTCTCCGCCCCTCTCCCCATGTCCATAAGTTCATTCTCTATGTCTGTTTCTCCATTGCTGCCCTGTAAATAAATTCTTCAGTAACATTTTTCTAGATTCTGTATATGTGTGTTAGAATACGATATTTATCTTTCTTTTTTCTGACATACTTCACTCTGTATAATAGGTTCCAGGTTAACCCACCTCATCAGAACTGACTCAAATGCATTCCTTCTTATGGCTGAGTAATATTCCATTGTGTCTATGTACCACAACTTCTTTATCCATTCATCTGTTGATGGACATCTAGGTTGCTTCCATGTTCTAGCTATGGTAAATACAAAGAAGACAAATGGTGACAAAGCCATGTGCTAAAGGTTACAACTGGGATTTTACAGTACCAGCCACAGAAGTATATGGAGCAAATACAGAACTTATGGGCTTCCCAGGTGGCTCAATGGGTAAAGAATCTACCTGCAATGAAGGAGACACAGACACACATGGGTCTGATACCCTTGTCAGGAAAAACTCCTGGAGGAGGGAATGGCAATTCACTCCAGTATTCTTGTCTGGAAAGCACTACACACACAACTTATACTGGAGGGATGAAAACAATCAGAGGAAAATGTGTTGTGTCATTTAGGGCACTGGCATAACATAAAAACCAGTCAGATGGCTAAAATTAAAGAGAATTACTGAGGTGATTGTATATGAAGATGAAGAAAGATTTTAGAGGAATTCAGGTAACAACAGAAAGTGTTGTTACACACATAGGGTTGAAGAAGAAAAGAGGAAAATAGTATTACTGAAATCTGATGGGAGCTAGAACCTGAAGAAGGGCCAGTTCTTCGGGGGAGTTACAGTCATGAGGGTTACAGTTGAAGCGTGGAGGAAGAAAATATTCTGAGCTCTCTATTTCTCTTTCCCTTAATCTCTCACTGGTGCCTGTCACTTGCCCAACTCAACTAAAAGCAAAATGGTGCCCATGGTATCAACCACCTGGAGCTCTGAACAAGAAAGAGAATGTATGGGTTACAGCTGGGGAAGATGGCATAAACTAAACATAAACTACTTTTGTTATCTACTCAAATGAAGAATTTCTTATTTATGGTGCAGACGAAACATAAACTACAATCAGGCTCAATATCATGGGATGATGTCAGATCACTGTATTCTTATCTAGAACCTAAATGATACTAATACATATAATTATTATTTTTCACACTATTGGCTTAGAAAAGGAGGAAAGAAAAGAAAGATGAGAAAAATTGCTATAGTCCCTGACTCTTTCCGGTCACGAGGTCCATATTAAAAATCATAACTTTCTTTTACTATTACCTATTTTATGTTCTCCTTATCCTCTACCAGCTGCTGGGATTGCTCTATCTGTTGGGTTATCTAATTGACTATTCCAGTGGAATCTAGGTCTTATGTCAATTCTGCCTTTATTGATTGTCCTGCTTTCCCATTCATTATTATTTATGAGCTTGAGATCTCCAAGCATCATCCTATTGAATCTCCTGGGTTCCAATATAATGTTCTTGCTTCCAACTGTGAAAGCAGACCACTGTTTTCCCCTGGTAATAAGGAAATGTTACTATAACCAGAATAATAATCTTCTCAATGTCTGTTGATTTCAGGACATGTAAAACCTAAAATGTCCATGATCAGTCTCAGTTTCCATGAATGAGATCCCTGGTAAAAGCATTTCTCACTTCTAACCAAGGTCTCAAAAGTTGTCATATTATCCTGCTGTTGCTCTGATAACCATGCATAACAGAGAATCCTAAAATCTCTTAAGATTGAGACAAACAGATTTCTTTTCTCACTGATGATTCTTCATCCTACATATTATATTCAGGTCTGCTTTTATATCTCTCCTATAAACAGCAACTAACCACAGCATGTGCTTCTCATAGTGGTTGACATAAGACCCATAACTGCATGAGCCACATTTTGCACTGGGTCCAGTTAAAGTTAACAGACTTATTGATTACTAAATAAGTGAATCAGAACAGCAGACATCAAACCTAAATAGGCTCACCATCTGTTGTGCCTCCTTCTTCATGGTGAGTGGTGCAAAATGCTGCAAATTGTCACTCATTTTAGAGAAACATCTTGGCATTCCAAGACCACTGGACCCCTAAAGCTTCTCTAATGTGGTAGACCTCACATTTGTGTGTATAGCACTTTTTTTTTTCCTCAGCTTATAACAAAGATGTTATTTTAGTTACTATGGCATCTACCATCTATGGTACTTAAACTACTTCAGTCTTGTAGAATGATGTTAACAATGTAACATTCAAGAATTATGCTTTATAGTTCTTAACATGACAGAATGCAGTAGATTTGACCTAACTTGAATTTAAGCCGGTAAAGGTGTACATGGGTCCTTGTTGCTATTGCTGCTGCTAAGTCGCTTCAGTTGTTTCCGACTCTGTGCTAGATAAAGACAAACTATAAATGATTGTTGCAAATACTTGGAATTAAACAGTCTGCTAAGGAATTACATGTATATTGAATATCAGGAGCTATGTCAATTTGATGTGTTTAGATTATTATTGCAGTTGTAGAAGGGAGTCAACTTTCAGGGCATTTTTCTTCATTTGTCTTGGATCTTTTTACAAATATGGGTCACAAAACAAATGAAAGGATTCTGTTAGTTGCCAGATATTTCTACTGTAGCTATAGTTTTAGATACTAGTATTAGTTGCTCAGTTGTGTTTGACTCTTTGTGACCCCATGGAAGCCCAGCAGGCTTCTCTGTCTGTGGAATTCTCCAGGCATGAATACTGGAGTGGGTTGCCATTCCCTTCTCTAGGGGATCTTCCTGATGCAGGGATCAAACCCAGATCTCCTGCATTGCAGGCAGATTCTTTACCATCTGAGACACCAGTTGGGAAGATCATACGTTTTTAATACTAAAGAAGTAGCTATTGAGGCCACTGTGAACTGGACTTGGGATATGATTTCATCTGTCACCTAACTTCAGTAAGCAAATCACACTACTGGTGATTGAATCATGGTAATGTTTTGGTTCCACAGGAATTGATGCTACTTCCGAGTAAGTGTTTAATAATCTCTGGTATTTCCATTTTATCAGGTATAAACACCATCTAGGGCTCCCCTGGTGGCTCAGACAGTAAAGAATCCTCCTGCAAGGCAGGAGACATGGGTTTGATCCCTGGGTTGGGAAGATCCTCTGGAGAAGGAAATGGCTACCTACTCCAGTATTCTAGCTTGGAGAATCCCATGGACAGAGGAGCCTGGTGGGCTATTGTCCATGGAATCACAGAGTTGGACAAGACTGAGCGACTATTGTAGCCAAGTTTCTCTGGCAATGGTTTAAAGGAAGATTCAGAATACATGTTTGCATCTCCATTGCAAGTGGCCTATTTACAGTAAGCTAGACTTTCCCTCCTTCAGGGGATCTTCCCAACCCAGAGATCAAATCCAGGTCTCCTGCACTGCATGGCAAACCATTATAATATTCTTGCCTGGAAATCCCCATGAACAGAGGAGCCTGGTGGGCTTCAGTTTTTTTAGTCACAAAGAGTTGAACACGACAGAGCAACTAAGCACAGCACACATAGACTTTCCCTACAAATAAAGCCTCCAGTTATACAAACCAGCTTAGATCTGGAACTCATTGAGACTATAATCTCTAAACACAGATTTTTTTTTTTTCTGAATATAAAGATCAATCAATATCAAAATGACCACTAACTCCTTTCATGTATAGCAATTGCATAATCAATTAAACTTTGCTACAAATCTTGTAGTTAAAATTATTTGAATGTCCCTTTGTCCCTTCTGCCTACTGGGGTAACTGGTTCTCTTTTCTCTAATCCTGAGTATCACCACCACCCAGCCTCTACAACTTTGGGTACTGTTATTAACACTGAAACTGGGGAGTCCAATTAAATGGCACAATCTAAAATAGTCATCTTCACCTTACAGTGGGAAGCCATTAAAGTGTTATAAAAAATGTTGGTACTCCACCATAAATGTTTTTCCTTAATACTTTAGTAAAGGGGATATATTTTAAGAAATGGCAGAGAAAATTGCATACAATATACCCATTCCAATATTTGCATATCCCTCATAGCCTGAAAAGCAAGTTCCATGATCTTAACTGCGTTGAGAGGAAGGCAGTATTGAATCTGCTGCTGCTGCTATTTAGTCACTAAGACGGAGGAGCCTGGTAGCCTGGGGTCTTTAAGAGTTGGACACGACTGAGCGACTTCACTTTCATGCATTAGGGAAGGAAATGGCAACCCATTCCAGTGTTCTTGCCTGGAGAATCCCAGGGACGGGGGAGCCTGGTGGGCTGCCGTCTATGTGGTCGCACAGAGTTGGACAGGACTGAAGCGACAGCAGCAGCAGCATGTCTGAGTCTGTGCTGTGACTCCCTGGCCTGTAGCCCCTGAAGCTCCTCATCTATGGGATTTCCCAGGCAAGAATACTGGAGTAGGGTGCCATTTCTGTCTCCAGAGGATCTTCCCAACCCAGGGATCAAACCTGTGTCTCCTGCTTGGCATTCAGATTCTTTACCATTGAGCCGCCCGTATTGAATCTCTAAGCTCCAAGTAATCAACCAGGGAAACTCTTAGAGCATTCCAGTGCTTAAACGAAGAGGAGGTGGGGGAGAGAAAGAGAGAAAAAAGTAAAGGAAGACGTGTGTCTTCTAACTGTAGACATTTTACAAGAACTCTATCTTCAGAACACTCTCTTTATACCGTACTTTTCTTGTCAAACCTATTTGTAAATACAGATGCCTCAATTATGTCAGTGTAGCTGGTTTCCAGCCTGTACTTTCATTTAAAGTCTTATTAATATTATTATTTTTAGTCCAACTTCACATTAGTAGTTGCAGGATATTTCTATCTAGATATAGCACTGATTTCTGAAACTCAGCATATTTTAAGTGAACTCATTTGCTCTTCATTGCACTTCTATCTTTTTCAAAAAAAAATTTCTTGTACTATTTGAAAGTACTATCATTCTCTAAATTTCTCATCCTTAAAATCTTAGAATCATCTTTCATTTATTCCTCTTTCTTGATTTACCATCACATGCCATCAGATGAATCTTGTCAGATTTCACTTTTTGTAACTCTTATCGCTTCTTTTCTCTGGACATTTTATCTCTATGATTTAAGCCACCATTTTCTCAAATGGACAATTGCAATGATTTCATAGCTGATCTGATTAGATTTTTATTACAAAAGTTTAGGTAAAATTAGTATTTCCAACACACAATATTGGTTATACCATTACTCTGATGCAAAATTTTCAAAATCACCCTGCACAGACCAGTTTAAATTTGTATTTGCTATCTTTTTATTACTAGTTTTTTTTTTCTTTTGACTCACATTGGTTAAAAATTCTTTAAAAATCATCAAATTTACAGTATTGTGAAGCAATTATCCTCCAATAAAATTTTTTAAACTAAATGTATCCTGTAGCTGAAGTAAAAAAATAAAAAGGCAATAATTCAGTTGCTAATCAAATCAAGTCCTTTATGTTAAACCTATATAATCAACTGTAAGTATGAACATAATTATCTATGGTCAGAAATACAGATTTTCGAAATAATGTGCTTTGACATCAACATATATATGTGATATGAGCTATGGTTATGAAGCCATATGGACAATATCGTTAGTTGATTTGTAAAATTACTTGAAAAGATTGGTTCTGTGCTGCTTCCTCAGATAAAATTTTTCTCAGTTTTTCTCAACAGTAATAGCTTCTTTAAGATAGTATTATTACAAACATGAAGGAATTAATCATAATTGCTTAGTGAGAAAACATTTGACTTTCTGGAAATGAGATTTTTATATCTGTAAATGGGATAATAGCATTTGCCCTACATACTTGACAGAGTTGTTTTGAGGCCAAGAGAGATTTAAGAATGATTTTTAAATACAAATATATAGAGATCCTGTTATCTGTAATTTTAAAAGCTGAAACACATAAAAAGCATAAGGAAATGGCATGTTTTAATGGAAAGAAAGACTACTATTAAATACAAATATTTTCTGAAATTATAGACTGCGATGCTAGACATATTTAAATAATGCTTAAACTCATTGAATCGGTTTATATTTGAAAACTTATGTAGATATGTAATCCTCAGCTGTGTTTGTTGAGTACAATTCTCATTGTTTTAGTTTATTCAAATCTCCTTGTAACAGACAAAATAGACTAAAACGTGTGAAATAAATTCCATGTTGTAAAGCTGAATCAGGTTTGGTGTTTCCTTCTCCAGTAAGCGGCTCTAGAGAATTAATTATATGGGAGGAGAGGGTCAAGACAACCCCAGATGTATTGTCAATTGTTCAGAAACATATGTGAGGGATTTCCCTGGTGCCACAGTGGTTAAGATTCTGCACTTCCAATGCAGGGGGCACAGGTTCAATCCCTGGTTGGGTAACTAAGCAGAAACACGAGTGACAACCTGGTTTTTAAATGGCATCTGAAGTGTGCTGAAAGCAGTCCTTTCACCTGTGGAATCTGATATTTTCTCTAGGTAGAGAGAGTCAGAATTGTTATAGGACACATAGCTGATGTTGCAGAGAATTGCTAGTGTAAGAAACCCCATCCTTCCACCCCATACATCTTGTGTCAGAAGAATTGTGAGTATGGTAATAATGTGAGAATAAGGAAGCCACACAGAGGAAAAGACTTGGGGTTTTCTAACCTAGTCCTATTAAAGAGGCATGCATAAAGGAAAATGTGACAACATTAATGCTGTCAAAACCTGAGGGAGAACTCGACCTTATCTGGGAAAGGCTAGAAAGACTTCATGGAAGAGATGATGCTTACGTTAAGCTACAAAGAATCAGAAGAAACTTTCCAGGGACATCAGGTTTAAACAGGGAATTCTAAAAAGAACAAGTACAAAATATGGCAATATGAAGAATTTTAGTTCCTTCAAGTAACTACAAAATATTAAAATTTGGGAATAGATCTCCAGAAGGATGGTTACATAGATTAATATTAGGCTGATGAAAGCATGCTATGGAATTCTCCCCACCTACTATGTTTCACAAATAATTTAAAGATGAGGAAATTATATCTATTAAGTTATAAATAATGATAGGTAGAATGGTGCATTTGTTGTAAAAAAGAATAAAACCAAGATTAAAAAAAAAAATACATGTATTGTGTTTATAAGAGGAGCTGATATCCCTTTCAGCTATATGCTTCCACAATTCTGTAAAAATCTAAATGAAACTTTTTTTCTAAATTTATAAACTAATAGAAAAAAAGCTATTATATATAATTTAGATAAAAATACATGTTTGTAGAAAGGTTGTTTTTTAATTTTTAAAAAATGTATTATTAGTGTTTTATTTATTAATTGTTTGCATGTCATGGGAAAAGAATATTCGTATGTTACCATGTCTACAAATGTCTGAGTGTTGAAAAGGATTATTTGTTGCTGTGTTTCATTTGTTTGTTTTGTTTTGCATTGCTTTCATTAGGATGTTCCAGGATTATGCAGCTGTAGTCAAGGTCTTTATTTATTTTGTTCTATTCAAGATGGGCTCTTACTTTAGCAGTGGCAATTTCTCAATCGTCACTCCTTCTCTAGCACTCTATTAGTAAACTATGAATGTCCATTGTTTACCACTGCTGTTACTCCTCTAATGTGAAGGCCACCTGTCATTGAAAAGAGTTACCATGTTCCAGTGAGGCAGATATGATGTTTTTAAATATATTCTAAGATTTATTTAATAGGTTTGACCTTTCCAGAAATTGTCCTTATCCATCATTATAGTACATGATCAATCATTTTATTCTTCATCATCTATAAAGCAAGCGTTAACAATAGGGGAGCGAGTTTACATTCCATTTTTCTCTAGAGATTTATCTCAAAATAGTGTGGACAGCTCTAGTAATTAAGGGTGGGAAACTAAAAGATGTGGACCAATATGACATCCCTTACAAGGGTCAGGTTCTTAATTGAACTTTCTCTAAATCTCTATTCCCTTAGATTTGAGGGACATAAAAATGGATCCAGTAATCTCTCTTTGGTTTATTTATATGTGACTGGTCTATTTGAATAAATATGCCTTGGATTCTGATTTCCTCATTTATTTTTCTAGTATCTTGGTTTAGCCTAAAATTAGGGTAGTATTTACTATTTTTGAAAGATAGAAAATTATATGACTGGGCTGGTTAGTGAATTACCTTCATTCTCTGACCAGATACTGACAAACTTTAACTGTTCCAAGGTTGGCTTTATTATTTTGACTATCACTACAGTCTTACTCAAAACACTGGACAAACTTTGAAAGTTTACTTATTGGTCTACATTTAAGATAAATATCTTGGAATATGTAACTTTTAATTTGGGTACTTTAGCCAGATAAACCTTTTACAAACTAAATTTTATTTTCTTAAAAGAAAAAAGTATTACCACATCCTCAAAGCTGCAGGGGCCCTTTTTGAACAAGATCTGGTCTCACTTTTCCAATATAATTTATAACAACGTCGAGTGGAATAAAAATAATTTCTTTCTATCAGTCAGTGTACTGGCTCCCTAAACACTAGTTGGATTAATAATGTCAGAAGAAAATTTAAGGTATCTTATTACTTGCTTTTATTCTCATTTTGAACTACTAAAAGAACACTAAAGCAACAGTAGTGACAGATATGTTTTTAAAATAAAAAAGTACAATTAACAAAAATCTAATCCATATCTTTACTATTCTTTAATCATAAAATCAAATTTAATCACAAGAAATTCAGGAAAAGACAGTGGTAGTGATAGAGACAGCTTGCATCTACTCCATCTGGGCTACTATTGAAAATGAAATATGCAAAGGTGTTATTTCTAATATTGTTAAAATATGTATATTTAGCACTGTACATCATTAAAATTCAAATTTAAAGATAGAAGCAATTTTCCATTTAATGATAGCCATAACCTACATATGATCACAAGTGTATAGCTCAAAGCAGAGCAGACCTCATTCTTCTGAACATTTGCTAATAAATTTTTTGAGATTTTTTAAAAGCATATCATGTTTTATATAATGAAATTCCATAAGGTAATAATAATATTTATGTTTTTTGTATCAATCTATCAAAACCAAATATTTATTCATTTTCATTTGTATAAATCAATATGCAAAAGATTTTTTAATATCTAGTAAGATAACAATTAGGGCTTCCTTGGTGGTACAGAGGATTATCTTTCTGAACTCTGTCTATTTTGATTTATATCTAGATTATCTCTATAGCAAGACTTCCTTGGTGATTCAGAGTGTAAAAAAATCCACCTACAATGCAAGAGACCTGGGTTCAATCCCTGGGTCGGGAAGACCCCCTGGGAAGGGAATGGCAACCCACTCCAGTATTCTTGCCTGCAAAATTCCAAGAACAGAGGAACCTGGTGGGCTACAGTCCATGTGATTATAAAAAATTGGACATGACTGAGTGACTAACACTTTTACTTTCTATCTCTGTAACATGCTGAAATATTTGGAGGAAAAGTAATAAGATCAACAGCAACACCCAGAACAGAACCTTACTTGTCTAGATGTTTTCCTGACATGATAATAAATACTTGAAAACATCTGGTTGACAATATTTCATTTTTCATATATATGAAATCAAATCTATAGTTAGATGCATTAATTGGTCTATAATTAAGCAAGCTCAGGATTTATTTATTAGATAGGGGAACATCTCAAATGTTATTTTTATAGAATTTCATTCTTTGGTCCAAAATGATCTGTCTAGTGAACTTTTGAAATAATGAGGAATACTCAGTTCTAAAATAACCAGCTGGAAAAGTATCTCTTAGATCTTCATTTTTATTTTCATGTAAAAAAGGTGAGAATTCAGCTTTACTCAATATACTTATACCCAACTCAGGGTTGGGCATAAACAAAGACAAAGAACAAAGACAAAGAATGTGGTTGATGCTAACCTGATGGAACAGCTGTGAAATGCAAGCTATCCCAGAGAGATATAACTGAATTCATATCAATCATAAGCTTTCCTTCTATATTTTGGTGGTTTGAAAACAAAATTCCTCACTTCAGTAAATTTTCCATTCGACTCAGTTCAGTTCAGTTGCTCAGTCATGTCCGACTCTTTGTGACCCCATGAATCACAGCACACCAGGCCTCCCTGTCCATCACCAACTCCCGGAGTTCACTCAGACTCACGTCCATCGAGTCAGTGATGCCATCCAGCCATCTCATCCTCAGTTGTCCCCTTCTCCTCCTGCCCCCAATCCTTCCCAGCATCAGGGTCTTTTCCAATGAGTCAACTCTTCACATGAGGTGGCCAAAGTACTGGAGTTTCAGCTTTAGCATCATTCCTTCCAAAGAAATCCCAGGGCTGATCTCCTTCAGAATCCATTAGCATTCCATTAAACCATACACTGTTAATTAAGAAGGTTAGTTCTTGATATGCTGAATGTTATAATTTGTGAAGATTTTGTGTATTTAAAATTTAAGCAAGGAATACCATTCTATTTTTAGACAAGTAAAGTAGAGTACAAAGACGATCAAATAACTAGCTTGATATTTACTACCTAGTAGATCACTTTCCTAAATTTAAACCCAGTTTTTGTTTTGTTTTATGTAGGGCTCTGCCTCTTGAGAAACCTATATGCAGGTCAGGAAGCAACAGTTAGAACTGGACATTGAACAACAGACTGGTTCCAAATAGGAAAGGAGTACATCAAGGCTGTATATTGTCACCCTGCTTATTTAACTTCTATACAGAGTACATCATGAGAAACGCTGGACTGGAAGAAACACAAGCTGGAATCAAGATTGCCGGGAGAAATATCAATAACCTCAGATATGCAGATGACACCACCCTTATGGCAGAAAGTGAACAGCAACTAAAAAGCCTCTCGATGAAAGAGAAAGAGGAGAGTGAAAAAGTTGACTTAAAGCCCAACATTCAGAAAACGAAGATCATGGCATCTGTTCATATCACTTCACGGCAAATAGATGGGGAAACAGTAGAAACAGTGTCAGACTTTATTTTTTGGGGCTCCAAAATCACTGCAGATGGTGACTGCAGCCATGAAAATAAAAGACGCTTACTTCTTGGAAGGAAACTTATAACCAACCTAGATAGCATATTGAAAAGCAGAGACATTACTTTGTCAAAAAAGGTCCATCTAGTCAAGGCTATGGGTTTTCCAGTAGTCATGTATGGATGTGAGAGTTGGACTGTGAAGAAAGCTGAGTGCCGAAGAATTGATGCCTTTGAACTGTGGTGTTGGAGAAGACTCTTGAGAGTCCCTTGGACTGCAAGGAGATCCAACCAGTCCATTCTAAAGGAGATCAACCCTGGGTGTTCTTTGGAAGGAATGATGCTGAAGCTGAAACTCCAGTACTTTGGCCACCTCATGCGAAGAGTTGACTCATTGGAAAAGACTCTGATGCTGAGAGGGATTGGGGGCAGGAGGAGAAGGGGACGACCGAGGATGAGATGGCTGGATGGCATCATTGACTCGATGGATGCGAGTCTGAGTGAACTCCGGGAGATGGTGATGGACAGGGAGGCCTGGCGTGCTGAGTTTCATGGGTTCGCAGAGAGTGGGACACCACTGAGCGACTGAACTGAATTGAAGCCATCATAAAAAGTAGCTGAATATTTGACCATTTAAAAGAGAAAGTTAATATTGTAAAAATTTTGACTTTGATTAAAATGACAATATGATTTAGAATTGGAAACATGTGTCCCCAGAATATGGTCTTCCCTGGTGGCTCAGTCAGTAAAGTGTCTGCCTGCAGTGCGGGACACCTGGATTCAGTCCCTGGTCAGGAGGATCCCCTGGAGAAGGAAATGGCAACCAACTACAGTATTGTTGCCTGGAGAATTCCATAGACAGAGTTGCCTGGTTGACTATAGTCCATGGGGTCTCAAAGAGTTGAACATGACTGGGTGACTAACACTTTCAATTTCTTTCATCCAATGAACAAACATAAGATTTTTATTATTATTGGATGTGAATAAAAAGACCAACAGAAGATAACAGGTGCTATCTCTCTATACCCTTTTGAGTGTAGAGAGTTGCTCTCTCTTAAAACCAGTTACTAAAGTGGAAACACTGAGTGGATATGCTGAAAACTCTACCTTAATGATTTTTAGGCAAATTTTATAACATGAAAAATAAGTAGAAATAATGTTATTTTTAAAAATTTAAAACCTTTTTAAATGTTATTTTTGTGTGCATGCTCAGTGGCTAAGTCACGTCTGACTCTTTTAAGACATCATGGACTGTAGCCCACCAGGCTCCTTTGTCCATAGAATTTCCCAGACAAGAATACTGGAGTGAGATGTCATTTCCTACTCCAGAATGTTACTTTTAATGTTTTAAAAGCCCCAGAGATTTCAAGGAAGAGCCAAACCTACACATCTTTGAAACTGTTAATCCTGATCTTAAGTAAATACATAATTTTTGCTTATTTTATGGATTCTGATTAGTGATCTCTAGTCTCAACAATACTGTTTCAGATATGAGTGATATTCTGTACGCCTGACAGCCAGAAAGATGTTTCAGCTTCAGGCAACCAGTTGGTAAAAGACTAAAACCTAGAGAAGTCCCCAGAAGGTAAGCATGCGGAGGAACATTTGAGAAATCTCATGGCTCCCCCCAACTAGGGCAAACTGAAAGTCCAAGATGGTCAAAAGTCTGAAAGATAAGAATTTAAGTGGCTAGCAAAGAGTAAGCAAATTTTAGATTAAATTAGGGGTCAGACAATCAGGTAGGAAAAGATAAGGCATCAACAATACAAGAGTAAGATCTACTGAAGATCAAGTTTAATAAATATGAAATTTTAATTGTCCCATAATAGGTCATAGAATAATAAAAAGTATTGGGTTACGATTTAGGGTTTATATGATTAGGGTTTAGGATTAGAGTTATGGTTAGGATTAAAGTTAGGAGTTACCTCCTTTATGTCTACCTTAGAAATTAGATTTCCTTTTATAACTTTAATATTGATTTATGTTGGTTTGTAGATGGTATTTAAAGGTCAACAAGTCATATGCATTGGTGATGCCAGTAGATCATATTGATGACTGGTTATTTCTAACTGAGGCTAAGGGAAGGGCCGTTCTGAACCCTAGTCACAGAGGTTGATAATATGCTGAGTAGTTCAATCTTACTCTTCTGTGGCTGAGTAAGAAAAATCTTTGTCAACAAAAGTCCTCATCTCTCCATATAACTAACAGAACTCCTGTAATTTAAACTCTCTTTTTATTTTTTAATGACTAGCTTGATTTCTGTCATTAATATTTCTAATTCATTTTAATCTTTTAAATTAATAACCTCAGATATGCAGATGACACCACCCTTATGGCAGAAAGTGAAGAAGAACTGAAGAGCCTCTTGATGAAAGTGAAAGAGGAAAGTGAAAAGTTGGCTTAAAGCTCAAGATTTAGAAAACTCAGATCATAGTATCTGGCCCCATCACTTCATGGCAAATAGATGGAGAAACAGTAGAAACAGTGGCTGACTTTATATTTTTGGGCTCCAAAATCACTGCAGATGGTGACTGCAGCCATGAAATTAAAAGACGCTTACTCCTTGGAAGGAAAGTTATGACCAATCTAGACAGCATATTAAAAAGCAGAGACATTACTTTGCCAACAAAGGTCTGTCTAGTCAAGGTTGTGGTTTTTCCAGTAGTCATGTACGGATATGAGAGTTGGACTATAAAGAAAGCTGAGTGCCAAAGGACTGATGCTTTTGAACTATGGTGTTGGAGAAGACTCTTGAGAGTCCTTTGGACTGCAAGGTGATCCAACCAGTCCATCCTAAAGGAGATCAGTCCTGAGTGTTCATTGGAAGGACTGATGTTGAAGCTGAAACTCCAATACTTTGGCCACCTGATGTGAGGAACTGACTGATTTGAAAAGACCCTGATGCTGGGAAAGATTGAAGGCGAGAGGAGAAGGGGATGACAGAGGATGAGAGGGTTGGATGGCATCACTGACTCAATGGACATGAGTTTGGGTAAACTCCAGAAGTTGGTGCTGGACAGGGAAGCCTGGCGGGCTGCAGTCCATGGGGTCACTGAGTGGGACATGACTGCACAACTGAACTGAATTGAACTGAATGTTTCAGATGAGATTGATTATTTGAGATTCAGTGAACATATCTAATCCAGGTAGGCTGTTTCTAAGATGTCAAAACAGTAGCTTGGGGATGTTCAAAACAGCAAATAGAAAGCAAACCCCAACTCTCAAAGAATCATTGACATAGTCTGGAATAATTGGACAGTACTCTTTAATGTGAAATAGAAGGAAGCTGATCATTTTGAATATATGATATTCAGATAAAATATTTGAGAGCTCTGGTGGGACAGTAGGAACAGTTGAAGCTTGAGTGTTAGGGAGTCCTTGGATAAAAATCTAGACCTATGAACTAGGAAGAGTTATATAATCTCTCTGATTCTCAAATACTTCGTTTTGATCATTTCCTCTTTACAGGACTATTAGAAAGATCAAATTAGATCATTTTCTTAAAACTTTTAACAAGTTCTCAACATAAAACTTTTAACATAAAGTAGCTATTTTGCCATTTAATAGACAGTATAAGTGTTTTTGTGGCTGAATTTAAGAAATACTTTCTCTGAAATAGGATATAGACTCAAATCTCTGAAATATTCATTTTCATTTCAGATATCCATACCAACTCAATCTATAATAAAGACATTCCTTAAGATAGAATGATTTTATTTTTGTATATGCTACAACATTTAAAATAAACAACTTAGAGCAAATGTTCCAGTGCCAAATATAGTAATTTCTTTATTGTTCCAAAAATTCAAATATTTCATTAAAATACATTTGAAAATGGCATATAAGCACTCATACTGTACTTAGTCTTTTTATATCTTAAATCAGAATTTTCAAAACTGTTTTTGCACAAATAGTTCAGTTACACCCACAAATCACTGAATCTATTTAGCATCTTTTGAAGAGGTGTAATTTTTTGAAAAATGTGACATTTGTTTTTGTGCCAGTGCATTTGTCAACATTAGTGTAATTAGCTCAAGTTTCATCAACTAGCTGGTGCAATCTGTTCAGAAAGCAACTTTGAATTTTGAATAGTCTTATATACCCCAGTTAGAGTTTAAGCCTATAGGATTTGAGTTTAGCTTTTATACATGAAAAAGAGAGAATACCTTTTAATAAACTCAGAATGATTTTTAAAAATTTTGTTTATTCGGTATAGAAGTGAGCATCAGGATTTTTATAGGGTCAATAGAAAATTTAGAAAAACATTCAAAATATTGTTTTCTGAAATTCTTATCCAGAAAAAGTAATTACCTATTTACATAGCAAATAACAACATGATGTGCTATCAATGCATTTATTTTAATTGCAAAAGTAGTTCAACTTGGCTTAGCTCAGGAAAAGTAACAAAGATGCTGACAATTATATTGCTAATTGACAGGAATTTGTCTCCACCATGAGGCAGGAAAAAAAAATAGACTTAGGAAAACTTTAAACATTAATTTCATAAAATACATTTTTGGGGGAGGTAGATATGGTTTTACTTATTCACATTCTGACACAGATGGTCTTATATTAGTAAGTGGAATTTTAGAAAGGGTCAGAGAAAGCCTTATTTTTTTATGCTAGTAAAAATATGCTCAGAGTAAAACCATATTGAGGAACAAACAATTAAAGGCAGCATCTCTGAAAATGAATAGTTTATACTATGGTCATATTCAGTCTAATAAATAGGTGATCTCAAGTTCAATGGCTAGATCTAAAGAGAACAACAGGAAGCAGAAGATTGAAAATACTCATTTTTATTCTGAATAATCGAGATTAAAGAATCAGAACTTTTAAAAAATCATACAAATACCCAACATATGTTTAATGTCAATTTCCCGGTAAAGACATACACACACACACACACACCATATACCATAGTCCCTATTTTCAAGGAGCTTATACTCAAGTTGGGAAGAAAGATATATACAGCAAAGAAAAACTTCTTCTATTGCCAAGTGATGTCTAAATAATATTACATAAAACGTAGCATCATTATGAAAAAAAAATTCTTAAAGGATAAGCCAATTATTTTAATTGATTGAAATGCATCTTTGAATAAGTATACCAGATGCAAGACATTAATAAAAAGTATAGAGGTGGGAAATAAAAGAGATCAAACTCTGTAAATTGAATGTACTTGTAGAAGGGAATTAAAGATCCTAGTTGTAATCATTTATTGATCACTAAATAAATTTGAAGCCCTGCTACTTTTAGTCACTATGCTTATTTTAGGTAGTAGAGATGATTGGTGTAGCCTTAGCCCTTGAAATACTAAAAAAAAAAATGACTTTAATATAGAAGAAAAAGATAAAAGCAATAGTAAAACATGAAAACATGGTTCCTAAGATGGTGAAACTGCTTCAACACAGGAGATCATGATGGTGGGGAATTGAGGCCAACTTAAAGATAGGTATAATTTAGAGATGGGGAGATCAGGTAGTGACACAGTAGTTCCCAGTCTATCATTGCTCTCCTGATGGGATTCTAGTCATCTTTGTTAATTACTTAGCCCTACATACAAGTATGAGGAAAGAGACATTAATATTGTGGAAATAGAATTATAAAGAAATCATTGCACAGTGTATAGTAAGTGTGGTGAATATTGAAAATAGATTATTAATAAAAGCAATAAGAATTGATATTTTTGTCTTATACCAAATTTTACAGGGTAAGCAATTTCTCACTATCTAATACTCTAGTACTATAAGTTTGTATACATGCTTTTCATCAGGTTCAGAGAATGCCCTTTTATTCCTCATTTGCTGAGAATTTTTATCAAAAACTGAAACTGTATATTGTCATTTGCTTTTCGGCATTTCTTGAGATAACCATGTATTTCTTTTTTCTAGACTGAATATAGTGTATAATATTAATTGATTTTTGAGTATTGAATTAGCCTTGCTTTCCTGAGATGAACTTTATTTTTTCATGCTGTGATATTCTTTTTATATATTGCTGGCTTTCAGTTCAGTTCATTCTGTTTGCTCAGTCATGTCAGACTCTTTGCGACCCCATGAATAGCAGCACACCAGGCCTCCCGGAGTTCACTCAAACTCACGTCCATTGAGTCACTGATGCCTTCCAGCCATCTCATCCTCTGTCGTCCCCTTCTCCTCCTGCCCCCAATCCATCCCAGCATCAGAGTCTTTTCCAATGAGTCAACTCTTTGCATGAGGTGGCCAAAGTACTAGAGTTTCAGCTTTAGCATCATTCCTTCCAAAGAACACCAAGGGCTGATCTCCTTTAGAATGGATGGCTGGATCTCCTTGCAGTCCAAGGGACTCTCAAGAGTCTTCTCCAACACCACAGTTCAAAAGCATCAATTCTTCGGCACTCAGCTTTCTTCACAGTCCAACTCTCACATCCATACATGACCACTGGAAAAACCATAGCCTTGACTAGACGGACCTTTGTTGGCAAAGTAATGTCTCTGCTTTTTAATATGCTATCTAGGTTGGTCATAACTTTCCTTCCAAGGAGTAAGCATCTTTTAATTTCATGTCTGCAGTCATCATCTGCAGTGATTTTGGAGCCCCCCAAAATAAAGCCTGACACTGTTTCCACTGTTTCCCGATCTATTTGCCATGAAGTGATGGGATCAGATGCCATGAGCTTTGTTTTCTGAATGTTGAGCTTTAAGCCAACTTTTTCACTCTCCTCTTTCTCTTTCATCGAGAGGCTTTTTAGCTCCTCTTCACTTTCTGCCATAAGGGTGGTGTCATCTGCATATCTGAGGTTATTGATATTTTTCCTGGCATTCTTGATTCCAGTTTGTGCTTCTTCCAGCCCAGCGTTCTCAAGATGTACTCTGCATATAAGTTAAATAAGCAGGGTGACAATATACAGCCTTGACATAATCCTTTTCCTATTTGGAACCAGTCTGTTGTTATTGGCTGGCTTTAATTTGATAATATTCTGTTAAGAATTTTTATTTCTATGCTTATGAGAGAAAATGACCTGTCACATTTCTGTTTCTTTGTTTTTTTTTTTGTCTATGGGTTTCCCTGGTGGCTCAGCTGGTAAAGAATCCACCTGCAATACAGGAGACCTGGGTTTGATACCTGGGTCAGGAAAATCCCCTGGAGAAGGGAAAGGCTCCCCACTCAGGTATTCTTGTCTGGAGAATTCCATGGCTATGGGGCTGTAAAGAGTCGGAAATGACTGAGCAAATTTCCTTTTCTCTTGGTTTGTATGGCTTAGGGTGATCACAGCTTTGTTAAATGAGTTGTGAAGTGTTTCTTTTCTTTATCCATTTCTGTAAGTGATGCCAAAGAATTGAATCTATTTATTCTTTAAATATTTTGTACAATTTGTCAGTAAAACCCAGCGTACATGGAGTTTTTTTTTTTAGATTTCACCTACAAAATCAATTTCTTTAATAGTTATACTGTTATTCAGGTAATCTATTTTGTCTCAGTGAGATTTAATGGTGTGTGAGTTTGAAGAAATTAGTCTATTTTGTCTAATTTTTCAAATTTATGGTCATAGAGTTGTTAGTAGTATTTTTGTTAACTTTTCAATAAAATTCTGTGTGCCCCTTAATAATATTCTTATCTCTCTAATAACATCATTTCAAGATCTATAATGATGTTTTTATTCTTGATATTTATAATTTACTACTTCTCTTTTTTGTTGTTAGTATTGTTAAAATTGCTCATCAGTTTCATTGCTCTTTTCAAAGAACCTCATTTTACTTTTATAATTTTCTTTCATTTTCTGTTTTTGATTTTATTGATGTCTGCTCTTATTATTTTCTTTCTTCTCAGTTAATTTTAACTTGTCCTTTGTTTTCTAGTTTTAAAGGTCAGATTGTTGTTTTGAAATTGTTTTTATAGTGTAGACATTAGATTCTATAAGTTTTCTCTAAGTTGTATTACACAGATTTTGATTTTGTCTTTATTTCCATTTAGTTTAAAAGATTTCCTTAGTAGTCATGTATGGATGCGAGAGTTGGTCTGCGAAGAAGGCTGAGCACCAAAGAATTGATGCTTTTGAACTGTGGTGTTGGAAAAGACTTTTGAGAGTCCCTTGGACTGCAAGGAGATCCAACCAGTCCATTCTGAAGGAGATCAGCCCTGGGACCTCTTTGGAAGGAATGATGCTAAAGCTGAAACTCCAGTACTTTGGCCACCTCATGTGAAGAGTTGACCCATTGGAAAAAACTTTGATGCTGGGACGGATTGGGGGTAGGAGGAGAAGGGGACGACAGAGGATGAGATGGCTGGATAGCATCACTGACTCAATGGACATGAATCTGAGTGAATTCTGGGAGTTAGTGATGGACAGGGAGGCCTGGCATGCTGCGGTTCATGGGGTTGCAGAGTTAGACATGACTGAGCAACTGAACTGAACTGAACTTTCTTTCAAACCTCCTAAATTTTATCCATGGATTTTTTTTTTTGGATTGTATTATTGAATTTCTGCATAATAGGTGAGTTTTCTATTATTTTATCTTATTGATATTTAGTTTAATTCTGATATGCCTCAGGAACATATTTTGTATAATTTTAAGTCTTTCACTTATGTTAAGGTTTGTTTTATGACTAAGGATACAGTCTGTTAGGTTGAATCTTCTATGTGCACTTGAAAGGAATGTGTAGCCTAGTGTTGAATTTTCTATCAATGACAATCAGATCCAGTCAGTTCACAGTGCTGTTCAGCTTTGCTACAAACTTGATTTTTTTCCTATTATTGAGAATAAAATTTTATAAAATTCAAATGTAATTGTAGATGTCTATTTTTTCTTTCAGTTTTGTCAGTTTTTGCTTCATGTATTTTGAAACTCTCTTGTTAGTTCAACATCTATTTAGTAATGCTATACCTTTCTAATAAATTGACACTGTCTTCAATACACAGTCTCCCTATTTCTGTCTGCATTTCTGTTAAATTTTTGCTCTGAAGTTTACTTTTATAATGAGATAGCCATTCCAGCTTTCCTTTGGTTAGCATTTAAGTGTATCTTTTACCATTATTTTACTTTTAATCTACTCATATCATTATATTTGAAGTAAGTTTCTTCTGAGTGGTATATATTTTGGTAATTTTATTTTTAATCCATTCTAACAATCTCCATCTTTTAATAAGTGTGTTTAAATCATGTATACTTATTAATGTTTGAAATTAGGTCTGTCACTGTTTGTTTTGTTTGTTCCCTCTGTTTTTATTTCTTACATTCCCCTCTCCTACTTTCTGCTTCTTTTGAGTGATTTAAACATCCTAACATTTCATTTTCAATTTATTACAGTGATTTTAACAAAATCTCTTTTGATATTAGTTTTAAGGGATGCATTTGGGATTACAAAACATATAATTCCTTTTTGAAAGACTTTTCAGAAATAATATTTTACCACTTCAACTGAACATAGAAATCTTAGTATCATTTAGGTTCTTTTGGTCTCCTATTAATGCTATACTTACTTTATATTACATCTGTTGTTCAGTCTCTAAGTCCTGTCCAACTCTTTGCAACCCATGGACTACAGCATGCTAGGCTTCCCTCTCCTCCATTATCTCCCAGACTTTGCCCAAGTTCAGATCCATTGAGTCTATGAAGCTTATTTAGCCATCTCAGGGCTATCTAACTAATATATCTCAGTTCAGTTCAGTTCAGTTGCTCAGTCGTGTCCGACTCTTTGCGACCCCATGAATCACAGCACACCAGGCCTCTCTGTCCATCACCATCTCCTGGAGTTCACTCAGACTCACGTCTATCGAGTCCATGATGCCATCCAGCCATCTCATCCTCTGTCGTCCCCTTCTCCTCCTGCCCCCAATCCCTCCCAGCATCAGTCTTTTCCAATGAGTCAACTCTTCGCATGAGGTGCCAAAGTACTGGAGCTTCAGCTTTAGCATCATTCCTTCCAAAGAAATCCCAGGGCTGATCTCCTTCAGAATGGACTGGTTGGATCTCCTTGCAGTCCAAGGGACTCTCAAGAGTCTTCTCTAACACCACAGTTCAAATGCATCAATTCTTCGGCACTCAGCTTTCTTCACAGTCCAACTCTCACATCCATACATGACCACTGGAAAAACCATAGCCTTGACTAGACGGACCTTAGTCGGCAAAGTAATGTCTCTGCTTTTTTTGAATATACTATCTAGGTTTGTCATAACTTTTCTTCCAAGGAGTAAGCGTCTTTTAATTTCATGGCTGCAGCCACCATCTGCAGTGATTTTGGAGCCCAAAAAAATAAAGTCTGACACTGTTTCCACTCTTTCCCCATCTATTTGCCATGAAGTGATGGGACCGGATGCCATGATCTTCATTTTCTGAATGTTATATTGAAAAACCAGTGTGATAATACAGTTTGTTTTTTCAATCATCACATAAAATTTGAAAATTGAACTTGAGAAGTCTTACTTACCCAGACATTTACAGTTTCCATTGCCCCTTATTTCTGGTGTGTCATATTTCTCTAATATCATTTCCCTTCTTTCTGAAGTGCTTCATTTAACTTTTTCTCTTTTCGAGCTAGTCTGCAGAGTATGAATTCTCTTAGTTTTCTTTCCTCAGAGAATGTCTTGTTTTCTCCTTCATTTCTGAAAGATGTGTGTACCACATACACACAGGATTCTGGATTTACAATTTCTTTGTTTCAATACTTTAAAAATGTTATGCTAGCTTTACTAGGTTTTAACATTCTGTTAAATTTACAGTCATTCTAATTTTTGTTCTCCTGTAGGTGTTGTTTTTTTTTTTCTTATTGTTTTTAATATTAATTTATTTTCATTTGTCTTTGTTTCTAACAATTTGATTTCAAAGTATCTGGGCATGGGTTTCCTTAGGTTTATTCTATTCAGGATTTACTATCTTCTTGAATCTGTAGGTTTCTGTCTTGCCAAATCAGGCAAGTTTTATGTCATTATTTCTTCAAACATTTTTTTCTGAGCTGTAATCTGTATCCTCCTTCCTTGGGACTGCAATAAAACCAATGTTAGATCTTCTGGTGTTGCTCTGAAGCTCTTTGACTCTCTGTTGATCCGTTTTTTTCATCTTTTTTCTGTTGTTCATGCTGGATAATTTCTATTGATTTATCTGTAATTTGCTAATTTTTCCCTCTGATTTCAATTTTAATACTGACTCCATTCAGTGATTATTTTTATTTCACTTATTGTATGTTTCATATCTAAAATATCCATTTGGTTTTTCTTCATATCTCCATTTCCTGATACTTTCCATTTTAAATATTTCTTTCAATAAATGTTTGCAGCTCTTCTTTTAAGGAATTTTGTAGTAGCTGCTTTTATGTCTTTGTCTGGTAATTCCAACATATATGTCATTTTTTCATTGGCCTTCATTGACTGTTTTTTGGCATGTGACTTGAGAGTTTCATAGGTTTTTGTATACTGAGTAACTTTGGATTGCATTGGACATTTTGAATATTGAATTTTGAGAAACTGGGCCTTCTTTAGATCCTATGGTGCATGTTGATATTTTTGTTTTAGTGGGCAGTTGACCTTGTTAGAGTTAGGCTAAAAATTTCATCCTTCATTCTCTGAATCAATACTCTAAGGTCAGTTCAGGTTTCAAAGCTTTGTAGTGCTATTCAGATCTCCCTATTTGTGAGAAATTCAGTGGTCAGTTTGGGACCTGGGTGGAGACCTGGCATTAGTTTCTTTCTCAAAATCTTTGATAAGTGACTCTAGGTCAGGTTCATAGGTACAGTCTGGAAGTATGGAGTGTTTTACTTGGTGGGAAACTCTTAGGACTTCAAGCCAGGAGACACCATCTCAGGTAGCCCTTAGAGACTGCTCTAAGTAGGTGGGGAAACAAGAGAGAGGGGATAAGGAGTTTATATAGAAGTTTGTAACAAGGGGGGCAGGCAGTCTGAACATCAAATATTATTGTAAGTAAAGAAAGCCAGATATCAAGTTAAGGAATTTAGGGTTCTTCTATGTATGAGAAGATGCAAGAGTCTGGAATTATAGAAGTTATTCCCTTCATATGCATCTCAGCTATTTAGGGCCAGCATCCTGCATTTTTTGCAGAGGTGTTCTTTTTCTTGAATTCTCTTAAGGCTCACCGGTTCACACCCAAAGACAGTTATTGCTGATAACTGTGAGTGCCAGGCTGCGATGGCATAGGAGCAGCCTAGAGGAGCTACTATACACCCGAGGTTGGGGAGGTGGCCAAGAGGAGCAGCCCCACGTCCAAGGAGTGGTGGCTGCACAGGCGCAGGAGGGCCAAGAGGAGCTACTCCACATTCAAGGTCAGGAGGGGCAGCTGAGGAGAAACCCCTCATCTAAGGTAAAGAGCAGCAGCTCTGCTTTGCTGGAGCAGCCATGAAGAGATAGCCCACGTCCAAGGTAAGAGAAACCCAAGTAAGACGGTAGGTGTTGCAAGAGGGCATCAGAGGGCAGACACAATGAAGCCATAATCACAGAAAACTAGCCAATCTGGTCACACGGACCACAGCCTTGTCTAACTCAATGAAACTAAGACCTGCCCTGTGGGGCCACCCAGGATGGGTGGGTAATGGTGGAGAGATCTGAAAGAATGTGGTCCACTAGAGAAGGGAATGGTGAACCACTTCAGTATTCTTGCCTTGAGAACCCCATAAATACAGTATGAAAAGGCAAAATGATAGGATACTAAAAGAGGAACTCCCCAGGTCGGTAGGTGCCCAATATGCTACTGAAGATCAGTGGAGAAATAACTCCAGAAAGAATGAAAGGATGGAGCCAAAGCAAAAACAATACCCAGTTGTGGATGGAACTGGTGATAGAAGCAGGGTCTAATGCTGTAAAGAGCAATATTGCATAGGAGCCTGGAATGTCAGGTCCATGAATCAAGGCAAATTAGAAGTGGTCAAACAGGAGATGGCAAGAGTGAATGTCAACATTCTAGGGATCAGCGAAGTAAAATGGACTGGAATGGGTGAATTTAACTCAGATGACCATTATATCTACTACTGCAGGCACGAATCCCTCAGAAGAAATGGAGTAGCCATCATGGTCAACGAAAGAGTCTGAAATGCAGTACTTGGATGCAATCTCAAAAATGACAGAATGATCTCAGTTTGGTTCCAAGGCAAACCATTCAATATCATGGAAATCAAAGCCTATGCCCCAACCAGTAATGCTGAAGAAGCTGAAGTTCAATGGTTCTATGAATACCAACAAGACCTTTTAGAACTAACACCCAAAAAAGATGTCCTTTTCATTATAGGGGACTGGAATGCAAAAGTAGGAAGTCAAGAAACACCTGGAATAACAGGCACTTTTGGCCTTGGAATAAGGAATGAAGCAGGGCAAAGGCTAACAGAATTTTGCCAAAAAAAAAAAAAAAATGCACTGGTCATAGCAAACACTCTCTTCTAACAACACAAGAGAAGACTCTACACATGGACATCACCAGATGGTCAACACCGAAATCAGAATGATTATATTATTTGCAGCCATAGATGGAGAAGCTCTATACAGTCAGCAAAAGCTAGACCGAGAGCTGACTGTGGCTCAGATCATGAACTCCTTACTGCCAAATCCAGACTTAAATTGAAGACAGTAAGGAAAATCACTAGGCCATTCAGGTATGACCTAAATCAAATGTCTTATGATTATACAGTGGAAGTGAGAAATAGATTTAAGGAACTAGACCTGATAAACAGAGTGCCTGATGAACTATGGACGGAGGTTTGTGACATTGTACAGGAGACAGGGATCAAGACATCCCTATGGAAAAGAAATGCAAAAAAGAAAAATGGCTGCCTGAGGAGCCTTTACAAATAGCTGTGAAAAGAAGAGAAGTGAAAAGCAAAGGAGAAAAGGAAAGTTATAAGCATCTGAATGCAGAGTTCCAAAGAATAGCAAGGAGAGATAAGAAAGGCTTCCTCAGAGATCAATGCAAAGAAATAGAGGAAAACAACAGAATGGGAAAGACAAGAGATCTCTTCAAGAAAATTAGAGATACCAAGGGAACATTTCATGCAAAGATGGGCTCGATAAAGGACAGAAATGGTATGGACCTAAGAGAAGCAGAAGATATTAAGAAGAGGTGGCAAGAAATACACAGGAGAACTGTACAAAAAAGAGCCTTATGACCCAGATAATCATGATGGTGTGATCTCTCACCTAGAGCCAGACATCCTGGAATGTGAAGTCAAGTGGGACTTAGAAAGCATCATTACAAACATAGCTAGTGGAGGTGATGGAATTCCAGTGGAGCTATTTCAAATCCTGAAAGATGATGCTGTGAAAGTGTTGCACTCAATATGCCAGCAAATTTGGACAACTCAACAGTGGCCGCAGGACTGGAAAAGGTCAATTTTCATTCCAATCTCAAAGAAAGGCAATGCCCAAAATGCTCAAACTACTGCACAATTGCACTCATCTCACACTCTAGTAAAGTAATGTTCAAAATTCTCCAAGCCAGACTTCAGCAATATGTGAACTGTGAACTTCCAGATGTTCAAGCTGGTTTTAGAAAAGGCAGAGGAACCAGAGATCAAATTGCCAACATCTGCTGGATCATGGAAAAAAGCAAGAAATTTCCAGAAAATCATCGATTTCTGCTCTATTGACTATGCCAAAGCCTTTGACTGTGCAGATCACAATAAACTGTGGAAAATTCTGAAAGAGATGGGAATACCAGACAACCTGACATGCCTCTTGAGAAACTTATATGTAGGTCAGGAAGCAACAGTTAGAACTGGACATTGAACTACAGACTGGTTCCAAATAGGAAAAGGAGTACATCAAGGCTGTATATTGTCACCCTGATTATTTAACTTCTATGCAGGGTACATCATGAGAAATGCTGGGCTGGAAGAAGCACAAGCTGGAATCAAGATTGCCGGGAGAAATATCAACAACCTCAGATATGCAGATGACACCACCCTTATGGCAGAAAGTGAACAGGAACTAGAAAGCCTCTTGATGAAAATGAAAGAGGAGAGTGAAAAAGTTGGCTTAAAGCTCAACACTCAGAAAACAAAGATCATGGCATCTGGTTTCATTACTTCATGGCAAATAGATGGGGAAACAATGGAAACAGTGTCAGACTTTATTTTTTTGGGGCTCCAAAATCACTGCAGATGGTGATTGCAGCCATGAAATTAAAAGATGCTTACTCCTTGGAAGGAAAGTTATGATCAACCAAGATAGCATATTAAAAAGCAGAGACATTACTTTGCCAACCAAGATCCATCTAGTCAAGGCTATGGTTTTTCCAGTGGTCATGTATGGATGTGAGAGTTGGACTGTGAAGAAAGCTGAGTGCCGAAGAATTGATGCTTTTGAACTGTGGTGTTGGAGAAGACTCTTGAGAGTCCCTTGGACTGCAAGGAGGTCCAACCAGTCCATCCTAAAGGAGATCAGTCCTGGGTGTTCATTGGAAGGACTGATGCTGAAGCTGAAACTCCAATACTATGTCCACCTCATGCAAAGATTTGGCTCTTTGGAAAAGACTCTGATGCTGGGAGGGATTGGAGGCAGGAGGAGAAGGGGGCGTCAGAGGATGAGATGGCTGGATGGCATCACTGAATCGACGGACGTAAGTTTGAGTGAACTCTGGGAGTTGGTGATGGACATGGAGGCCTGGTGTGCTGCTATTCATGTGGTAACAAAGAGTCAGACACGACTGAGTGACTGAACCAAACAGAACTGAATTGAACTGTGATATCCTTAAGTTCCTTGTGTAGGGAGTGGCTTTGTTGGCATGGCTCAGAAATTCACACTTGGACGTCTGGAATCATGGATTCCTGTGAAGTTTTTTGCCCACTGATATAGTAGGACATATTTCATTTCACGGTGACAGCTTCGGGAGTTTGTATTTTCCTTCCTGGAGGAGTCTTCCCTAGCTTCTCTCTCCCAAGCTCTCTACCATTACTTTTTGTTTGCAAAGGGCTCACACGTTGGTGCACTGGCAGACAAAGTTCACTTCTGTGATTGTACTGCACCCACGGTCAAGTAGCAGAAAAAGAGAGCAAGAGTAAGAGAGATAGTGATAGAGAAGGAAAGAAAGAGAATGTTAGTTTTGCCTGTGCTCAAGGGACACCGATTGTACTGAATGGGGAGGAGAGTTTTTATCCCTTAGAGTCGTTTCCTAGGCTCCTGCTGCCAAAGTGTAATTCCCTGGGAGTTAGAGCATGAAAGAAAGGAGAGAAAGTATTAAAAAAAAGGGGGGGGAGGGGGACTTTTTCCTCACTCTAATCTGTAGGATAGTACACTCTTGTATCTCAATAGTATACTCAAAAAAAAAAAAAAAAAAGAGTATACTCTTATATAATGTACAAGATAGTGCACTCTTGTATCTCTCTCTTTGTTCTGTGTTACTTACTTTTGGGTTCTTAACTGACATGGCTTCAGGCTGGGAGATGCTGGAGGGGAAAAAAAAAGGTAAACTCAACACAGATTTGGTAGCACATTGGCTCCTTAGATTCTGGTCTTCTTCCTCAAACTTTCTGTTGTTCTTTTGCTTTCACAGTCCTCAAATAGCTAGGCTCTGCATTCTGTACAGGTTTTATAATAGTTTTCAGTGAAGAGAAAGGTAAACATGTTTACTCCACCTTACCTGGAATTGAAACCACCCAATGAGAGTATGAAAATTTTGGTATTAACAAAAAGCTCTGAGATTTTAATTTCATACTTAATACTTTATATAACTGATGAAGTCCTTTTCCATAGCATCTGAGGTTGATTCAGTTATTTATTCATTTTCTGTTAATCATATCCTGGCTGTGAATAATTTTGCTTTGTTTTCACTACTTTGATAGTAACTTCTCTACTATCTCATTATTTCACCCAAGATGAAATGTTTCCAAGCTGCCACTGGAACAAGGTTTTGGTGAAAGCTTTGTAATCATAGGCTTTCACCCAGTTCATGTGCTAGTTGGAGCATTTTAGCTAAGCCCACTTATAAACACCCAAAAGCCTGAAATAATAACCTACCTTTCATGTGTGTATGGTGTATTAGTGATGAAATATTGGGCATTATTGAGATCAGAACTTAATTACATATGAGGAGTTAAGACTTACCTGAGAATTTCAAGCCTGTCAATTTGAGAGGAAGGACTGTGTATCTGAGGGGTAGGAATCATATGTATTGATGTGTGAATTGGAAGTAGCAAGAAATTTAGTTTGCCTTGTTAAGAAACTGAATGGAAAGATAAGGTGGAGTCAAAGTTATGGAATATCTTGAGTGTCAGTCTGGACTTCTTGAGAGACTAACTGTAGAAAGCCTTTGAAATTGTCTTAAACAGTTCAGTGTTTAAATATTACATTTAAGTAACAAAAAAAATGATTTGTTATACAAAGCACGATGCAGTAGCGATTCTTATGGCTGCAGGATGTACTAAAACACTAAGCAACTCTATGATATGCTGGTAGAGTACCAAAGTATTGATCTAAACTTCATTTACACATTCAAATAAATAGAAAGAAAGACTTTGTAAGTATAACCAACTTTAGAAATCAATTAGTTTGAATGTTTATTTGGTAGTATTTTTTTCATGTGTTTCTCATAGATAGCAAGACATTAGTCACCTGGGAAAAGCTATTAGCTAATATTTAGCTTGCTTATCTTCGATCAAGAACACTTGACATCTATGAATCTACTGATTCTCACAACAAACTTAAAAGGTAGATACAATTATCCTGATGAAAACCGATGCACAAGAATATGAAAGAGGTGCCTAGCAACTATACATTTCAAAAGGAACACATATCTTCAATATTTTTGGCCTAATATTTATTTCCATACTTTGAAGCAAATGTGTAGTCTAAGAAATCTGTGAGAAAATTAAATATAAACAGTTTGCCAACCAATTGTACTAAACACTCAGAAGGTGATACATTCATTTACATTCATGGAGAAAAATCCCTTTATGTTTGGGATAAACAAACACACAGAAACATGTATGTTAATCTTTAAACAAATAAAAAACTCTTGATTGAAATGAGGAAATTGCCTGCAATTCCAAGAGAAAATGTATAATCATCTAAAAAGAATTTAAAGACAAAAATTTAAGATATAGGACACTATGTATACCTAGTCAGATTTCCACAGAAAATAGGAAACCTAGCTAGTTGTTGTGCAAGTAATCTGATTTGATATCCAGTGAGACACTACTAAATGATATCTACAAACACTAGCCAAATTACCTTATTGATAAAAAAAAATTATTTTATTTGTTGCTGAATGTGCACCTGTCTGGAAATTACACCTGGAGATATACTTTTATAATTTTAGATGAATAAAATAATTTAGACTATGTAGGCATGAAAGCCATTGTAATCTTCAATTTGAAAAGAATATGAGAAAAAGGCTTCTGATCAAATGTCAATATCCCATTCAAGTGTCCTTTGAGATCTTTGATTTCCACAATTATAATAATGTTTTCTAACTTTTTCCTTCTGAATGTCATTTATGGCTTCTCTATTAGGCATATATGTCCTTACATGAACAAAGAAACATTCAATTTCTGCATCAGTTTTTAGTGTACTCTGAGTGAATTTAATCATTTATCTTTTGCTGCTGACAATAACTACAATTGTTGCTTTTATTATTTTTCAAATGGAAAATGACCTGATTTTTTTTAGATTAAAAAATAGTTGATTTAGAATGTTGTGTTAGTTTCAGGTGTTCAACAATTGTTCAGCTATTGCTTTCTTCTGATCTGTAGTCAGATGCATCGCCCATTGCACCACTGGCCTCCTTTGCAATTGCTTCTTAAATACCAGACATAAGCAAGTGAAATCTGAAATAAAAATATGGAGCACCATTTATATGTGCACACAAAATATGAAACACAAGTTTAATTGTATCAGGATGTGCACAAAAACTATATGAAGAGAAGCACAACTCTGATTGCAAAAGATCAAAGAAAATATAAGTAAATGGAGAAATATTCCATGTCCATGCATAGGAAGACTCAATGTTGTTAAGATTTCAACTCTTCCCAATTTGATGTATAGATTCAAAGCAATTCAAATTAAAATCTCAATAAATTCTTTTTTTTTGAGATATGGAAAGTCAAAAGACCCAGAATTAATGAGCACAATACTGAAGGGGAAAAAATAATCCTCAGAGGATTGATGCTCATTGGAGAAGACTGGGAAAGATTGAAGGCAGGAGGAGAAGGGGATGACAGAGGATGAGGTGGTTGGATGGCATCACACACTCAATGGACATGAGTTTGAGCAAACTCTGAGAGTTGGTGATGGACAGGGAAGCCTGGCATGCTGCGGCCCATGGGGTCACAAAGAGTCAGACACGACTGAGTGACTGAACTGAATTTAACACTTATTATAAATCTACAGTAACCATAGCGTGGTATTGGAAAAAGAAAACTGGTTGCTCAGTGAAACAGAATAGAGAGCCCAGAAATAGACCCACACAAACATAATCAACTTATCTTTGACAAAGATACAAAGATAATTCAATGGAAAAATGGATTCTTTTTTTCAACAAGTGGTGTTGGCACAATTAGATGCCAATGTGCAAAGAAATGATGCTAGACAGACACCTTACACCTTTCAACAAAAAAATGACTCAAAATTGATCATGGATATAAATGTATAGCATGAATTATAACATTTTTAGAAGATAAATATATGATTTATCTGACCCTGGACTTAGTGATAAGTTTTTAGTATGCACATCAAATGGACAATGCATGGAAAAAAATGATAAGTTGGACTCATTAAAATTTAAAACTTGCACTCTGGAGAGTCACAGTTAAAAGACTGGAAAGACAAGCCACAAACTGGAAGACAACAAAAGCAAAATGTATATGTGATAATGGTTTTTATTCAAAATAAGCAAAGAAGAAAAAACCTCTTAAAACAAGAGGAAAGCACACAACCCAAAGATCTGAATAAGCATCAGCAAAGGAAATAAACGGATGGCCGATAAGCATATGAAAAGGTGTGCAACAATTTAATTAGAGAATTGAAAATTAAAGTCAGGAGATACCTCTACACATGTATTAGAATGCCAAAAATACTGAAGTTGCCAAATACGGACAAAAATTTGGAATAAGAACTATTGTTCCTTGCTGGTGGCAATAGAAAAACAGCACAACCTTTTTGAAAGAGTTTGACAACTGCTTACAAACAGTACATTTTCTTATGATGAGCAATCATGCTCCTTGCTATTTACCCAAATGATTGAAAATGTATGTTAATACAATAACCTGTGCATGAATATGTGTAACAACCTTATCCATAATTGCCCCAAACTGGATATAATCCAGATGTCCTTCAATAGATTAATGAACATAAATTGTGGTATATCCATACAGTGCAATAATATTCAAAAATAAAAAAGAAATGAACACAGGCCACTAAAAGACATGAACTCAAATGCGTATTGCTGAATCAAAGAAGACAGTTTGGAAAGGCTGTATCGTATATATTTCAAATGTATGACATTCTGGAACAGGCAAAACTAAAGATACAACGGAAAGATCAGAGGTTTCCAGTAGTTTGTGGAGAGATAGAAACAGGCGGAGTGCAGGAGACATTTAGGATGATGAAACTATTCTATATGATACTGTAATGGTACTTACTTTACATGCATTTTTCAAAAGCCATAGAACTATTCACAAAGGATGAACCCTAACTGCAGTCTTTACAGTGATGTACCATTATGATTCATAATTTGTAACAAATATGCCAGATTTAATTATGGAAAATGACAGATTTATAGAAAAAAATGACTGAGGAGGGGTGCAGAGGAGAATGCAGCAACTCTTCTGCACTTTCTGCTCAATTTTTCTGTAAACCTAAAAGTACACCAAAATAAAGTAAATTAAAATACAGAAGTTGGGCTTCCCTGGTGGTCCATTGGTTAAGAATCTGCCTGCCAATGCAGGGAACACAAGTTTCATCCTTGGTCTGGGAAGACTCCATATGCCACCAGACAGCTAAGCTCATTTGCCACAACTACTGAACCCACACACCCTAGAGTCAGGAGCTGCAAGAAGAGAAGCTACCTCAATGAGAAATGAGGGCATTGCTCTGAAGAGTAGCTCCCGCTTGCAGCTAGAGAAAGCCCGCATGCAAAAAATGATGACCTGGTGTAACCAAAAATAAATAAATAAATAAAAATTTATTCAAAGTGCAAAAGTTGTGAAACATCTAATATATAAAATTTTATATATGTAAGTAGATAAAAATACATGTGTCTGCTTATGTAGATATGTGTGTACATGTGTGTGATTATAAAATAAACAGTAACTTGGCTTAACACATTTGCTGTTTCCCGTTCTGCATACATTCAGGTTTTGTTGGTTTATTTTTGAGTTTATAGCAATTATACACACACATGAACACATTTTATATGTGTATACATATATACATATCTGTTATAAAACTTTATGGTATATATATGTACTTATTATAATGTATACACACGTATATAATGTTCAGAATATATATGCATATGCAGGTATGCTTAGTTGCTCAGTCATGTTGGACTCTTTGCAACCCCATGGACAGTAGCCGGCCAAGCTCCTCTGTCCATGAGATTTCCCAAACAAGAATACTAGAGTGGGTTGCCATTTCCTTCTCCAAGGGATCTTCCCAGCCCAGGAATCAAACTTAATTAACCTTATTCTATGCCTTTTGGAGTTTTTGTTAGGAATGGATGATGAATTTTATCTTAGCCTACTTGAGGTCCCCCAAGTTGCTTGGTGAGTGGAGTCAGTGTATCTGCTAAGTGGTCTCAGCAGTGACACAGAGACATTCTCAGAGAGAATGTTTCTGCCTAGCTTAATTGCTTCTGATAAAAAGTTCTATATTTCTATTTTATGATGCCTACCAGGTGTCATTGTTACTTTATTCATCATTGGGTATGTCCCAACCAATCTAACACTCTGAAAATTCAAACCTATGCTTTAGAAATTCAGTCTAATAAACATGTATTAATTTAGGAATAGTACTGGTGACTATTTAAAAATAATTTTACTACCCAGTGCTGGAGGGATATGCACATTTTGATTCTAGAATTTTCTAAAGTTTTCTCAATTGTGGTTTGGGTGGTGGTGAGAAGTTGTCAGTTTGGCCAGAGAAAGGAAACTCAAAGCATCATACAAAAAATAGTATAGGAAAAGATAGATGAAGGGTTTTTTTATACTGGATGGTAAAGAATGATAATGTTGACGTAAGGATATTAGATTTAACTGGCCATAGAACTAGAAAAATAATTAACCACAGAAGTTTCATATGTGTAGGCATACCTTAATCTGTAAATGCTAAGGATAGTATAAGTGTCTGAATATTTTTTTTCCAACTATGAGAGGTGATGTGAATCTGACCAAGAAATAAAGCTGAGTTAGGATAATGGAAAGAGAAAGAAAGGGACAAGTGCATGAAGCACTGAGGAAGCAGACTAAACAGAATAACCATGAGTTCTCAAACATACAGTCATACCCTCTTACATTCTTGAAATATCCCAGTGTTTATAATTTTAAAAAAGGGTACATGGATGCTTAGGTACTAAAGTTATCCAGTGATGCCCAGCAATAGTGTATAGTGATTTCTCTCTGAAATTTCCTTTTTTCCTTTTTTAGCTGTGCTGGGTCTTTGTTGCAATGCATGGACTCTGTTGTGGTACACAGGCTTCTCTAGTTGTGGCTTGTGGGCTTGGTTGCCCTGTGGCATATGGGATCTGAGTTCCCCAACCAGAGATTGAACCTGCATTCCCTGAATTGGAAGGCAGATTCTTAACCACTGGACAATCAGAGAAGTCCCCCAGTGTTTATCAATAGTTACTGGTCCCCTTAATTAATGCTTACACTATATTTTGTAAGAAAATTTCTTTTCACCGTAAATAAATAACACAAATGTATTTTAGTGCATTTTCTTATTAGTGATTCTAATTGTGCTAAATTCTTTGAAGAATCTTCACTTTTATTGTTCTCTTCTAATGAAAGCAATATTATATTTCCTGCTCTAAAACATTAATCTACAAAGCTTTATGTATGTGAACAGGTCTGTTGAAGTATTTTGAGGTTTAGATTTTTTCTCCTATCTTGTCCATTCCAAACTGTGAAGGTAGATGTTAAAAGTGTGGTATTATGTTAAATCTGTGAATGTGAAGTCAGAAAGAGTTAAGTTTTAAATGACAGTTGTAGAACTTACTAGTTTTATGACATCTACCAAGTCGCCCCTTTGAATCTTGCTGTCACATTTGCCCCTTTATTAAATGTGACCTCAAATTACCCACTTATGAGTACAGCATCTATATCCCTCCAGGGACTTTTTCCCTTTGTGACTATAATAAATTTTAAAAACCTGCAAAATGTCATTGTTATTTCTAGAAAAATCCTAAATACCGTTCTTTTTTTTTTTTGTCTATTACACCTGTGAGTTAGGAAAAGCATATTGTAGAAGCCATGAATTTACATATTTTCACGCATTAACATTGCGTGTAATGATTTCTGAGTCCAATGATGCAGCGCTGTGTGCTACATATATCCTTGGTGGCTTTCATCAGAGATTCAAAAGTGTGTTTGCTCCTTCCTGATTATGCTATGCATGTTGTATAGATTATTTACCCTAAGGGCGAACTGAAAGCATTAAAAAAAATCTCAAATTTTCACTGAATTATTAAATTATAGTTGAATTATTATGATAGCTGAACATGCCTAAATTATTAACTAATAGCTAGGAGATGAACGACTACTTTATTGGCTTAGCTATCGACTGGGAGATCAAGTGATGCTTTTAATGTAAAGGCTATAATTTTAAAGAATAGGGCTATTTTGTGATAACTCTAAAACTCTAATTTTACTACAGCTTTCTTTTCTTCCCTCCACTTCTTTGCTAATTTCACTATTCTGGTACTTTAAATTCTATTTCTAAGCTTACCACTCCTCTGGATTTCAGAGCAATGCAGCCAGCTGCCTATTCTATATTTCCAGGTAAATCTCTAAGATTTTGAATATCAGAGTAACACTCCTTATATTATCTCCAAAATACGTTATTTCTAATATCATTAAATAAGAACTCTATCTTTCTACAAAAAATTCATTTTCCTCTATTTTCAAAATATCTAGGACTTCCCTGGCTGTTCAGTGGTTAAGATGCCATGTTTCCAATGCTAGGGTTACTGGTTCAATTTCAACAGTAGAGGAACTAAGATCCCGCATGCCATGTGCCCCAACCCCTGTCAAAAAAAAAAAAAAAAGCCTGGTAAAGAATAAAACCTCTTCTCACTGCCTTCAGTGTAACATACCCCTGGACCAATCTCTTTTTCTAGATTTTCACTACAGCTTTTGACTAGTCCTCCTACTTCCTTCCAAGCTTGCTTCTGTCTGTTCTAAACACAACAAAGGCAGTAATTGTTGTATTGGAGTTAGATCATGACACTTCTTTTCCCCTCAAAGCCCTCCAGTGGCTTCCCACCTTGCTTTGAGTGGGTGATGAACTTGGAGGTCTCGCATGATCAGTTCTCTTGTGAGTATTTTTGACCTTGTCTCTAATGATTTATCCCTTTACTTACTCGCCTCCACCACTCTTGTCTTCCTTGATGTTCTTGAACTTGTCAGGTGTGTTTCTGTGGCAGAACCTTTGCACATCCTCCTCCTACATCTAGGATGGCTCTTCTGTGAATATTTAGAGGGCTTTATGGCTTGTTGTTTCACCCACATTTTATTCACATTAATTCAATGCACTCTCTGCTTACCATCTTTTAGAAAAAAAAAGCAACATTCTTTATCCTCCTCATTTACTGTACCTCTATTTTATCTTTACTTTTCATAGTTTTTTTTAATCACACCATCTTGCATACTATATAATTTACCAACACCATACTTAAAAAAAAAAAAAAAAAAAAAACCAAAACTGTCTGTTTTTCCCTGTAAGACACTCTCAGACTATAAGATCCATGTCAGGAGGAATTCTAGAAGGAAGGCAATGGCACCCCACTCCAGTACTCTTGCCTGGAAAATCCCATGGACGGGAGAGCCTGGTGGGCTGCAGTCCATGGGGTCGCTAAGAGTTGGACACGACTGAGCGACTTCACTTTCATGCATTAGGGAAGGAAATGGCAACCCACTCCAGTGTTCTTGCCTGGAGAATCCCAGGGACAGGGGAGCCTGGTGGGCTGCCGTCTATGGGGTCGCACAGAGTCGGACACGACTGAAGTGACTTAGCAGCAGTAGCAGCAGCAGCAGGATGTCCTAAGTGCCAAGTCATTTCTGTCATGTCCAAATATTTATGACTCAATGAACAGTAGTTGGCCAGGCTCCTCTGTTAATGAGATTCTTCAAGCAAGAATACTAGAGTGGGTTCCCATTCCCTTCTTTAGGGGATTTTCCTGATCAAGGGATCAAACCTGCATCTCTTATGTCTCCTGTATTGGCAGGCAGATTCTTTACCATAGCAGCACCTGGAAAGTATCTGGAAGAATACTTGGCACTTATCAGAAACTCAATAAATATTTGCTCAATAAGTAATGTAGAACATCAATTCAAAAACTCTAATAATAAATAACCTCAGCCTTTCCTGTTTACTTCTAAACCATTTACTTTCTGATTCCCAATAATTTTCTACAATATAAACTTTATTTCCAATATTTGAAATAATACTGTCTTTTGAAGGTATTAGTAACAATCTTGTTATTCTTAGGCTTGATACAATTATCATAGCTCTAAGGTTATTGACCTTGTAATTCTTAATACTGATTAATAGTAAAAGTGTAGACTTACCTGTTTGGGAGAATTAGATCTGCCTCTAATTCTGATAATGAATTATTTATGTTGGATTCCTATAGTCAAAATTAAGGGTGATTCATCTACTACAAGTATAAGAATATGCCTGCCTTTTACAGTTTTTATCATCTCATAAATACAATCATGCATTTTGTAATAGTAGGGTAAAACTTATCTAGAAAAACAGGTTTTCCAGCTCCCCATTCAAGACTGAAATTATAAAATTACACCAAGTTGTTTTTGGTTTGCATAGAAGTTCAGAAAATTATCTGACTTATTTAACATTTTTATAGTGGTATGAATTCTGTAACTTAAGTGTTTCATCCACCAATCTTTTTAAAAGAAATGTAGACAATAATATCCAAATACGGCAATTACCAGTTCTTGGCATATTCATTTATTTACAGAATTAATTTACTCACAATTGTTAGTTTGTTGAATTTCATTAGCTTTACTGATTTCTTTATAAGATCTAATGTACTTATAATTTTAAAGTTTTAAAAGTGTCTCTTAGGACTTTTCATATAGATATAAATTAAGGAGATACTTTGTGATGAGAAAACAGCATCTGGGTACATACTATTAGCACATATTGGCCATCACAAGGTCAAGCTCAACAACTATGTATTTTCTCCATAACACAAATACCAAAATGATGCAGAAATAGCTTTCTGCCTATCTGGATAAGAGAGAGAGTAAATGAGAACTGGAAAAGTTCTTATAAATCACCCAGCTCAATCTTCTTCTGTCATATGGGAGGAAAATGGGCCCAGACATAAAAAGATATTTAATTTACCAAAAACAAGACTCCATCATATTATTACTAAGCCAAGATAGTTTAAACATAAAATAACAGAAAATATTTGTGTAGTTAACTACACAAAGTCGTCAGTTGACAATCTAGTAGAACTCGGAAACAACCTTTTAAAGGCACATTTAAGGCTTCAGCTTGAGGGTAACATTCTGCTGTCCTTCAAGATACACTATATATTAAAAACAAAAATACATCTGTGTCTCTTTTGCAGTCTTGCATACAGGGTTATCATTACCTCTTTCTAAATTCCATATATATGGGTTAGTATACTGTATTGGTGTTTTTCTTTCTGGCTTACTTCACTCCGTATAATGATGTATGGCAAAACCAATACAATATTGTAAAGTAATTAAGCTCCAATTAAGATAAATAAATTTATATTAAAAAATAAATAAAACCAAAAATAAAACAAACAAAATCCCCCAATGCCTAGTTTGGCGTTTCTGATAACTGGACTACATAGGTCCAGGAACCAAGTATTGGAGGCATGAGTGACCACTCTCACAACCCTTCCCTGTGTTCCACCTACAGAATATGTGCTTCCCACTCCGTGCATCTTCAGGATCCATGTGATTAAATAGTTTGGTTCTTGGAGGTTAGGGAACGTTTCTATTATAGTTAAAATACAGATTAAACCTATGGTCACTATTTGGGATTCTCCTGACAGAAGACTAATGGGGGAAAAAAAAAAGAGATGCAGACTTACTAGAAGCAATAATCTTCATTATCATGAGATGTAAGACTGCAGCTACCTAATAGCACAGTAAACAGTTGTGCTGAACACACAGATTCACTGGATTGCCTCTTGGTGTTCTTGCCCTAGCAATAGCCTTGAAAAGACAATTGAAACAGTCAAATCCAGACAAGGACATAGTAATAAGATCTTAGCCCCTTCAGGAATGAAGGTCTGATGTAATCCACTTGTCAAGCAATCAAATTGCTACCTGGAGAACCAACTGTAATAGTAAGGATCCATAACTTTCCCAGCAACATTCCTGTTTTAACATTGCATTTATCTATTTATTAATAGAAATTATGATGGACTTACCTGGTGGTCCAGTAGCTAAGGATCCACCTGTTAGTGCAGGGGACCTAGGTTTGATTCTTGTTCCCAGAAGATTCCACATGCCATGGGGCAACTAAGCCTCTGTGCCACAACTACTGAAGCTTGAGTGCCCTTGAGCCCCCAAGCCACAACAACAGAAGTCCCTGTAATGAGAAGTCTGTGCATCACAACTATTGAAAGCACACCCACAGCAACAAAGACCCAGCACAGCCCCCAATACATATATATATATATATATATATATATATATATATATATATATATATACATTATGACTAACCATGACCTTAAAGAATTAGTGATAGATAGAAAGAATGAACTTAACATGGCAATGAGTAGATGTGAATTGTGCAAAAGGTATACTGTAGCGGACAATATCTGCAGCAAGCTCTTTCCTTGTGTGCTCAGATCTAATGGCTTCTTGCAGCAAACACTTTCAACAAATTGCCTGAGGGCTTTCTATGGCTGCCTGATATATTCTGCAATTCTGCATAAGCCCGCAGAAAAAAGAACTTCCTTAAGTGAATTGACAATTAAATACACTAGTTTTCTTATAGCTCATGTAAGACAATGCAGGTCTTTTCTCTAAGATTGCCCATATGTTCCCATGACAATTGAGCTCTAGTTAACCGCAGCTGTAACCTGCTCTTTAATGTATCCTGTATTGGCATTCTTCTTCCAGCTTCACTTCTCTATTCCTCTACTGGTACTTTCTGGGATTACTCACTGAATAAACCACTACCTGCAATAAAATTCTTGTCTCAATGTCTGCCATGGGAGAAATTTAACCTGATACCTCTAGTATGGGTATGCATGTATGCTCAGTCGTGTCCAACTCTTTGCAGCCCTATGGACTGCAGCCTTCTGGGCTTCCCTGTCCATGGCATTTTCCAGGCAAGAGTACTGGAATGGGTTACCCTTTCCTCCTCCAGGGGATCTTCCCCACCCAGGGATCGAACCTGCATCTCCTGCATCTCATGCATTGCAGGCAGATTCTCTACCTCTTGAGCTATTGGGAAAGCACTTCCAGTATGTCAGATAAATATTAAGGAAAAGATATCAGGTTTGACTAAGTAGAAGTATTGGAAGCATTTTTGGACCCTTGCAATTTTAAATAATTTTCTTAAGCAATGCCTAATTGAGATGTTGATTTATTTTTAAGAGTGTTTTTTCTGTGGACCATTTTTAAAGCCTTTAAAGAAATTTTGCAATATTGCTTCTGCTTTATGTTTTAGTTTTTTGGCCACAAGTTATGTGGGGTCTTAGCTCCCTGACCAGGGATCAAACCTGCGCCCGCTGCACTGGAAGGTGAAGTCTTAACCACTGGACCACCAGGAAGGTGCCAAGATTCTGATACTTTAGCAAAGATCAGGAGGTGAGGGGAGCTGTCAACATCTGAAGGAAGAATATGCCAGGCAGTTTTTGTTGTTTAGTTGCTGTCATGTCTGAATCTTTTGCGATCCAATGGACTATAGCCTGCCAGGTTCCACTGTCCAGGGAATTTCCCTGGCAAGAATACTGGAGTGGGTTGTCATTTCTTTCTCCAGGAGATCTTCCCAACCCAGAGATCGAACCCAGGTCTCCTGTATTGGCGGGTGGATTCTTTACCACGGAGCCACCAGGGAAGCCCATGCCAGGTAGAGGATATAGCAAAAATTATGAGATTGGCACATTTCTGGCACCTTTTTGAAGTAATGGGTTAGCCATGGATTCCAGAGTAGAAAGAGAAGAGGGGAGTTGTAGGACATGAAAGGGAGGTGACAATGACAGGATTGGGTGTGGCAATACTGGGTGTCATAGGTCATTGAGATATCTTTGCTTTTTATTCTGAGAGGAAAAAGACACCCTAGGATGGCTATGAATACCCATCTTTGATTTTTAAAGGATCCTTTGGATTTTTAGGGAAAAAAAAAAAAAAACAAAAACAGACTCCATTGGGCAAAGGCAAAATGGAAAGACTGGTGGGGAGGTTATAACACAGATTCAGGAGAAAATCATGGTAGTTGTACAAAGATGGTAACAATGACCGTGGTGATAGTGTATAGGTTCTGGACACCTTTCAAATTCAACTAAATTTGCTTGAGAATTACAAATAATGTAAGAGAGCGAAATCAAAAACAACCACTTTAGCACTTTCAACCTAAAGAACTAAATGGAGATAGAGAAGATAGCAGACTTTGAAAAGAAGAGGTTTGGAGTCTTGTTTTGGATTTGTTAAATTCAAGATGCCCATGGGACATCCAAGAGGAGACGTCAAGTAAACAGTGGACTAGGAGTCTAAATTTCCAGAGAAACATCTTGATTGAGAATATCATGGCTTCCCTGATAGCTCAGTTGGTAAAGGATCCACCTGCAATGCAGGAGACCCCAGTTAGATTCCTGGGTTGGGAAGATCTGCTCTAGAAGGGATAGGCTACCCACTCCAGTATTCTTGGGCTTTCACTGTGGCTCAGCTGATAGAGTCAGCCTGAAATGTGGGAGGCCAGAGTTCTGTCCCTGGGTTGGAAAGATCTTCTGGAGAAGGGAAAGACTTCCCACTCCAGTATCCTGGCCTGGAGAATTCCATGGGCTTGCAAAGAGTCAGACAGGACTGAGTGACTTTTGTTTTTGTTTTGTTTTGTTTTGTTTGTTTGTTTGTTTTTTAACTTTTATTTTTACTTTATTTTACTTTACAGTACTGTATTGGTTTTTCCATACATTGACATGAATCCACCACGGGTGCGTTCCCAAACATGAACCCAACTCCCACCTCCCTCCCCATAACATCTCTCTGGGTCATCACCGTGCACCAGCCCCAAGCATGCTGTATCCTGCGTTGGACATAGACTGGCGATTCAATTCTTACATGATAGTATACCTGTTACAATGCCATTCTCCCAAATCATCCCCCCCTCTCCCTCTCCCTCTGAGTCCAAAAGTCCATTACACACATCTGTGTCTTTTTTACTGTCTTGCATACAGGGTCATCATTGCCATCTTTCTAAATTCCATATATATGTGTTAGTATACTATATTGGTGTTTTTCTTTCTGGCTTACTTCACTCTGTATAATCGGCTCCAGTTTCATCCATCTCATCAGAACTGATTCAAATGAATTCTTTTTAATGGCTGAGTAATACTCCATTGTGTATACGTACCACAGCTTTCTTATCCATTCATCTGCTGATGGACATCTAGGTTGTTTCCATGTCCTGGCTATTATAAACAGTGCTGCAATGAACATTGGGGTACACGTGTCTCTTTCAATTTTGGTTTCCTTGGTGTGTATGCCCAGAAGTGGGATTGCTGTGTCATAAGGTAGTTCTATTTGCAATTTTTTAAGAAATCTCCACACTGTTCTCCATAGTGGCTGTACTAGTTTGCATTCCCACCAACAGGGTAGGAGGGTTCCCTTTTCTCCACACCCTCTCCAGCATTTATTGCTTGCAGATTTTTGGATCACAGCCATTCTGACTGGTGTGAAGTGGTACCTCATTGTGGTTTTGATTTGCATTTCTCTAATAATGAGTGATGTTGAGCATCTTTTCATGTGTTTGGTAGCCATCCGTATGTCTTCTTTGGAGAAATGTCTATTTAGTTCTTTGGCCCATTTTTTGATTGGGTCGTTTATTTTTCTGGAATTGAGCTGTATAAGTTGCTTGTATATTTTTGAGATTAGTTGTTTGTCAGTTGCTTCATTTGCTATTATTTTCTCCCATTCAGAAGGCTGTCTTTTCACCTTGCTTATATTTTCCTTTGTTGTGCAGAAGCTTTTAATTTTAATTAGATCCCATTTGTTTACAAAGCCACAGTCATCAAGACAGTATGGTACTGGCACAAAGACAGACATATAGATCAATGGAACAAAATAGAAAGCCCAGAGATAAATCCACACACATATGGACACCTTATCTTTGACAAAGGAGGCAAGAATATACAATGGAGTAAAGACAATCTCTTTAACAAGTGGTGCTGGGAAAACTGGTCAACCACTTGTAAAAGAATGAAACTAGATCACTTTCTAACACCGCACACAAAAATAAACTCAAAATGGATTAAAGAGCTAAATGTAAGACCAGAAACTATAAAACTCCTAGAGGAGAACGTAGGCAAAACACTCTCCGACATAAATCACAGCAGGATCCTCTATGATCCACCTCCCAGAATTCTGGAAATAAAAGCAAAAATAAACAACTGGGATCTAATTAAAATTAAAGTGACTTTTGCTTTTGAGAATATTACTTTGAAGTTAATGGCAAATAGCCATCAGAACAGATTTTGTATGTATTCTTTCTAAGTGTCAAACGCTAACTAATGCAATGTCTAGAAAGGCTCTGATTAGAACTGAAGCCCTCCCTGATCCATTTTTCACTCTCCATTTTTCACTTTTCTCTTGCATGGTCCAACTGTTGAGTAAGATAAGAGACAAAACTGGATCAGGGAGTGCTTCAGTTCTAATCAGAGCCTTCATAGACATTGTATTAGTTAACACTTGATACCTAGAATACACATAAAATCTTTTCTGATGGCTATTTGCCATTAACTTCAAAGTAACATTCTCAACCCAATTATTAGTAATTGGGACCTCAAGGAGTTAAATAAAGGATAAAATCAATCACTTTTAGTTGGCACAAATTAGTATCATCGTCAGAATAATGAGATAAGCTAATTAAACTGTTAAACTTTGGAAGGAGTTGTAATTCTTATTAGCTAGAAAGGAATAAGCACAGACGTAAGGGACAACTGAAAATGGCATGATGTATTTTGCCAAAGTAAATGTTATCTGAATTAGTGACAAAATTGCCAAAGGAAAAGCCAAAACAATATCAGCAGCACTGTCTAAATAACCACAGAATTCCAACGGGAGTTTGCTGTGTTATTCTGTCAAATGAATAGATTTTTAATGTATTTGTAATGGCCCTTTGCCCCGTGGTTTCAAGTTCTTACAAAGGGATACTATTACAGTGATGTACATATATGAAAAGATCCCATACATCCATGAAGGAGTGAGAGTTTGTTACATAAGAACATATTGTGGATTTATGTAATTTGATTAAGTATTTATGTCCAACCTACTCACCAGACATATATGTCCAGTGTTAAGTAGAACTGATCTCCTCTCTTTAAAATAATTCAAGCTGTGTATTATCCCAGTATGTGAAGAGCAACTTTTCCATGGTATGGCCTCATTGCCAGCTGTCCTCTGAACTACAGGATTCTATTGTCTGACCCAGATGATTGAGGCTACTCCTGACCTATCAGCTCCTCTGAAGTCCAAGAATTGATTCATAGGAGACTTCTAACTTTGGAATAACCTCATGTTCATTTGTATAAACCTCATCGAAACTGCACAATAAGAAACTAACGTCAGTATCAGACTTTGATCAGAAAGTGAAAGTGAAGTCGCTCAGTCGTGTCTGACTCTTTGAGACCCCATGAATTGTAGCCTACTAGGATCCTCCCTCCATGGGATTTTCCAGGCAAGAGTACTGGAGTGGGTTGTCATTTCCTTCTCCAGGGGATCTTCCCGACCCAGGGATCTAACCTGGGTCTCCCACATTGTAGGCAGGCACTTTACTGTCTACTGTTTGATATGGACCAGGAAAGTCTGAACATCAGTATCAGACTTTGATCAGAAGAGTTGCTTAAATACATACCTTGGATGTGCCTGCTGTGTGACTCCAAGATACTGATTTCTGGCTCCTTAGTCTGTGAAAGTGCAAGTCTCTCAGTTGTGTCTGATTCCTTGCGACCCAATGGACTGCAGCCTGCCAGGCTCCTCTGTCAAGGAATATCATCTAGGCAAAAATACTGGAGTAGATAGCCATTTCCTTCTCCAGGGGTTCTTCCTGACCCAAGGATCAAACCCAGGTTTCCTGCGATGCAGACAGATTTTTTACCATCTGAAAAGAGAAGTCGCTCAGTCATGTCCGACTCTTTGCGACTCCATGGACTGTGTCCTACCAGGATTGTCTGTCCGTGGGATTTTCCAGGCAAGAGTACTGGAGAGTGGGTTGCCATTTTCTTCTCCAGGGGATCTTCCTGATCCATGGATCAAACCCAGGTTTCCCACATTGCAGGCAGATGCTTTACCGCACCATCTGAAAGCAGGAGATAAATCCTGAAAGCAGAGGGGAGATATGTGGACATGATTATTCATATGTTGTTTTACTGTTCCTTTTCTTATACCTTACTTATGCATGAAATTATGGAATAAGGTACGGAAGGGTTCTGACCCATCCTGGGCTTTTAGGCACATTCTCTCTTTTTTTTTAAGATTTTTTTTGCTATGGACCATTTTTTGAAGTCTTTATTGAATTAGTTGCAATGTTGCTGTTCATGTTTTTTGGCTGAGAGGCTTGTTGGAACCCAGCTCCCTGAGGAGGGAATGAACTCATACTCCCACATTGGAAGGCAAAGTCAACCAGCGGACCACCAGAGAAGTCCCATAGGCCTGTTCTCAGTTAGGTAAGTGTGTTCTCTGCTGGCTGCTAACTTACAGGGTAGAGACATGATGGACTTCCCAGGTAAAAGAATTCACCTGCCAATGAAGGAGATGCAGGAGTTGCTGACTGAATTTCTGGGTAGGAAATATACCTACCTGGAGGAGGAAATGGCAATCCACTCTAATATTCTTGCCTGGAGAATTCCATGCACAGAGGAGCCTGGAAGGCTACTGTTTATGGTGTTGAGAAGAGTTTGACATGCCTGAGTACCCATGTGCCACAGAGACATGGATAGATTTTCTACCAAATATTTCTGTGTTTTACCATCTAGTAAAGATGAGGTTGTTCTAGTATATACATTTGGGGGATAATTGTTCATATTAGATAATACATTTATCTCCATCTCATGAACCTCCAAATTCCCCATCAAGCAGTGATTCTCTTATTTTCAGTAGGAAGAACATCATTAGAACTGCCGCCAGTCGTGGGGTATGCCAAGGACATAAATGAATGGCCATGTCATCACAAACTGTCCTTATGTTCAAGTAAACAGCATAGGTCTTCATAGAGAAGTGTCAAGAAAGCCTGCTTTTCATGCTTTTCATGGGATTTTACTTTGTAATGCCTGAGCTAAATGATTTAATAAAAAAAATTACTTCTGTATTATTTAGAAAGTTTAACTGAAGTTTAAAACTAAAGTTTTAAAACTCACTGAGAAAAGGGTGCCAACTTATCATTTTCATTGATTCTGCCTGACATTTAGGTAAAAGGTCTTAATATTTTAATATGAGGAAGTACATGATCTATAATATAAATTTATGGCCATAAACTTTAAGAAACCATCAGAAAAGCCAACTTATCAAAGTCTTAACCTTTGATACACTGGGCGGCCATGTTTCAAGAAAATGGGCACACTCTGGTCATCTCCCAGATCTGAAAAACAAGATACCATAAACTCTACAGGATAGATTTTGAATCCTCTGGTCCTCATAGTGTAATACCCTGAATTTGACAAATCAAGTCCAAAATTGAGTCTTTTTAATCATTTTTCCAGAGATAGGGTAATTTTCAAGGCTGCTAGGTTCACATAAATTGGAAGAGTAACTCTGCTTTATGTCACCCTGTTTAATTATTTTCCAAAAGAAAGGTAAGTTTATACCAGCATTTCTCAGTAAACAGCACACATTTTCTGCATTTGTAAAAACACGTAACAAAATTTTTGTTTCTTCTAAGTTTATGTTGTGTATTTCTGCCTAACTTTTTTTCCAGCTACATCATTAATTCAATTGATCAAAAGCCCTTTATTGCTATTTAGTTGCTTAAGCATAGAAATGCCCTTATGTTACCAAAAACTCATATTTTAGGACTCAACATTACTTTGCCATTTCTATAATGTATTAACATTTTGCATAACTATATATTTATTTAAACTCCCTCCCTCTTTACTTTCTGAAACACTTGTTCTTAGCTACTAAGTCGTGTCTGACTCTTTTGCAACTCCATGAACTTATCCTGCCAGGCTCCTTTTTCCATGGGACTCTCCAGGCAAGAATATTGGAGTGGGGAGCCATTTCTTTCTTCAGGGGATCTCACCTGTGTCTCCTGCATTGCAGGTGGATTCTTTACGACAGAGCCACCTGGGGAGCCATGAAATACATGTAGAGCAATTTAAAAAGAAAAAAAGTGAGTTCACTGTAGAAAATTTGAAAAACGGTTTATTCAGAAAGTTTTTCTTTTTTAAGATGTGTTTGGTTTGTGTTTATATTTTAAAAGCTATAATGCTGCTGTCATAAAAATGTTGGTATATTTCCGTTGGACTGCAGCCTGTACGAACTGAACTTGCCCGGTGTCAAAGGTGGAGAAAGAACCTGGGGTCAGTGATAGAGACATTAGTAGTTTAATGCAGGGTCCCCAACTTCTGGAATCTAATGCCTGATGCCCTGAGAGGGAACTGATACAATAATAATAGAAATAAACTTGTGTTAGTCACTCAGTCCTGTCCGACTCGGGATCCCATGGACTGTAGCCCACTAGGCTCCTCTGTCCATGGGATTATCCTGGTGAGAATACTGGAGTGGGTTGCCATTCCCTTCTCTGGGGGAATCTTCCCGACCCAGGGATTGAAAAAGTGCGCAATAAATGTAACGCAGTTGAATCATCCGGAAACTATTGGCTTCCTCTCCTTCCCAGTCCTTGGAAAAATTGTCTTTCATGAAACCGGTTGCTCATGCTCAAAATATTGGGGACCACTGGCTTAACGCATAAACAGGCTTAATCATGTGAAACAAGGTTCTGGAGCAACACCACACCCTGTGAGGCATTTGAGGGGTGGGGTAGGGGTGCGGGGGTGGGGGTGGGGGTGGTTGGGGGCAGGACATGATGGTAGTCTTCATTCCAGGGAGGAAAGGAGAGATTACCAATTATATGGGGAATTGACTTCAGGTTGGCTCATCAGTTACCAGGGACTCTAGCAGAGAGGCAGGCCTCTCATTGCCTGTAAAGTAAAAATAATAATAATAATAAAAAAGAGCAAAAAAAAGAACAATCACTAACTGAAGCCTGGGGCAAGTATATAGGAAGGACAGTCATGTGAATAGTGTGTAGGTGAAGCAGGCACGTGCAGAGAACAGGAGAACAGCCACCTTGAGTGGCTTGATCTTACAGTTTCTTTCCCATTTTGTTTTCTTTATTATACTCTTTGTATCATTTTGATTGTGTTCTACTGCTGCTGCTGCTGCTGCTGCTAAGTCGCTTCAGTCATATCCGACTCTGTGGACCCCATAGACGGCAGCCCACCAGGCTCCCTCGTCCCTGGGATTCTCCAGGCAAGAACACTGGAGTGGGTTGCCATTTCCTTCTCCAATGCATGAAAGTGAAAAGGGAAAGTGAAGTCGCTCAGTCGTGTCTGACTCTTAGCGACCCCATGGACTGCAGCCCACCAGGCTCTTCCGTCCATGGGATTTTTCAGGCAAGAGTACTGAAGTGGGGTGCCATCGTCTTCTCTGTGATTGTGTTCTAGGAGGCACGTACTGAGCTGGCATTTGTGATACTGACTCCCTCAATGGATACGTGTCTACTCCCTTTTAATTGGAGGAGGAAAGGAGTTAGCATTGTTCCACTCAGATCCATAACACAAATTGAGTGAAGTGGAGACTTTCCCTAGGAAAGTCTTTCCTTTGTGGATACAAACATACTCACGTACTAACAGAAAACTGTCCTGTGCCATGTAATTCTATTCCTTGTGTGTACAGAATTGCATTTGTGGAAGGAGAGTCTAAGCCAACATTCAAAGAGAAGGCAAGGTAAGAGATGCAAAACTGTGGAAGCTTTAGTTATAATCTTTGTCTTCCCTCAGGCTATTTTGGATTCTGCCCTCTTAAGAGTTTTGTTGTTGCTGCTGTTGTTGTTTTTAACATTTGATTTAGCTCTGAGAGCAACAGTAAACTTTACCAATCATATCACAAGCTATCTGTCACCTGCATCCAATTGAGTTTTGACCAATAAAAATATCACAAATGCAAGTAATGTTCTATTTTTTTCTCTAAGTACCAACAATGCCCAGTCATTCTCAGCTTCTAAGTTCAATTGCATCAGACATGTTCAGGATTGAACTGTTGGTCTCACCATAACTCACAATAACATAAGTCTCTTCTTTCTTATTAAAATAAATTAATGGCTGTGTAATATTATACAATGTGGTTGTATCATAGTTTAATTAATCTTTTAACTGTGGGATGAGTTTTCCCAATTATAAATAATGATGGAATGAACATTTGTTCATATTTTTATTTCCATATCTCAGGTTAGTATCATAAGGCAGATTCCCAAAATTGGGATTAAAGTGTCAGTGAAGATAAATATTTTAGCAGTTTTAAATTCCTATGGACAAATTGCTTTCCAAAACAATGAACTGATTTATTCTCCAACCAAAACTATTTCCGTCATTAAGTAGTATTACTTTTTCAATATTTCTAATTTAGAAAGCTAAAAATAATAATTCATTGATGTTTCAATTTGTGTTTATTTGATCAACAGTGAGGTTAAACATCTTTATATATGCTATGCTGTTTAATGCACTTGGTCTATTTTTTTAAAATCAAATATATCACTACTGAGAAAAACTGTGCATACTCACTTTGTGTGAGTAATATAGAACAGTAGTTACCTAGAGCTTTAAAGGTTGCATATTGCTAATACCAAAGTGATTTCTTTTGTTAATTACACTAACATTTTCCACCTAGATTTAGACCTTGGTGACAGACTCATCATGCAGTTTTTCTAAAAATACTACCGATGCTTGAGTAAAAATACATGGCTAAAACATTCTCTGACATATATAGATGAACCATTGTGGTTATTTATTCAACAGTGAACAGAACAGACATATTTCAGAGCTCTCTCCATTATTGTGGGCATCTTAATACTAAGAAAAGCATCACTCTCAGTAACATGTGTGTACATATATATATATATATATATATATATATATATATATATATATATATATATATATATATAAAGAAATCGCTCTCCCTCCAAATAGCAGCGTGACTTTTGACACTTTCAGGAAGATTAAGAACTGAAGTCACAGTGGGCAGCCAAAGAGCCTAAACACAGTGAGCAATGGGTCTCTCCATTGGTGGGAGGAAATTAGTGGCTAAAGCCCTTAAAACCATGGATCAATGGTAGTGATGTACTACAGGGAATCTATGAACAAGCTTCTTTCTTTCCTATCTCACAGGGAGCATCTGTAGAGAGTGCGATTTGTTGAAGTCAATAGAGACCATTGTGAAGTGTGTGTGTGTGTGTGTGTGTGTGTGTGTGTGTGTGTATTTAAACTGACCTGAGGTATCACCTAAAGGAAGATAAAATATGTGGACAAAATGTCATAATTACTTACATTGTTGGTTTAAAAAAAAAAACACCTCAAACATCTAACAAAATGAAAGTAATGAAAATCCATCAAGTTGCAAAATTGTATTTTTTATTTCTCAAATGATCTGGTTGTAAAATAATTTCATTTCAGGAATAGTAATAGAGAAGACATATGCTCTCTTTTCTGACTTGATGGAAAATGACAGCCTCCAGAGCATCATAATTGACGTCATATGGACAATGATAGACTAGAATGCCAAAAGCATGGAAGCAAATATACAGTTGAATTCAAGTCCAGGTGGCTACATTAAAATTTATTACATGTTGGAAGCTTGCATTTTGCTGATAAACAAGTTAACCTTGGAATTTTCCTATCCACTTTCTCTTAACTTGAATTCTCTCCCTTGTATCCACTGGTTTTTTTTCTGAACAAGAATAAGGACCACACAGAACTGCTGCTGAGTTGAAGACAATGTAGGAGATAACGCTGAAAACCAATCAAAATGAAAGGTGGACTATTTTTTCTTAAAGCATGTATTTAGTTATTTCGCTATGTTTGGTCTTAGTTGTGGCACACGGGCTCTCTAGTTATGGCATGTAGGCTGAGTAGCTCCTTGGCATGTGGGATCTCAATTCCCAGACCAGGGATTGAACTCATGTCCCCTTCATTGGTAGGCAGATTTTCAACCACTGGACCACTAGGGAAATTTCAGAAAGAGGTACATTGCACTGAATTTTCCTGATGACTGTGTCCCAGCTCCCTTAGCAGAAACATTCAGGAGTCACCGTTACTTGTTGAAAAGATCGGCTTTTGCTGCTAAGTCTTGGTCTGTCATGTTTGAACTGGAGAAGGCAATGGCACCCCACTCCAGTACTCTTGCCTGGAAAATCCCATGGATGGAGGAGCCTGGTAGGCTGCAGTCCATGGGGTCGCGTAGAGTCAGACACGACTGAGTGACTTCACTTTCCCTTTTCACTTTCATGCATTGGAGAAGGAAATGGCAACCCACTCCAGTGTTCTTGCCTGAAGAATCCCAGGGATGGGGGAGCCTGGTGGGCTTCTGTCTATGGGGTCACACAGAGTCAGACATGACTGAAGCAACTTAGCAGCAGCAGCAGCAGCATGTTTGAACGTTGTTTTTTGACTTCCACTCAATTGTTTTCCACTGTACCATCTCTTCTTTCCCTCCACATTCTTCACATGCACTGATATACCAATTTTCAGTTAAATCAATGATCAGTGATGAACTAATTGTGATCATGTAAATGTTGTCTCAGAGTGAATCAGAGGGTATAATATGATGATATGTTTATGGTGCAGCTTTATGTTTCTCCTGAAATCACATTTACCTTTCTGTCCTTCCTGAATTTATGACCCAGTTCTGCATCATCACCGTTTTTCAAATGTCTGGCTATTTTCATTTATTGGAATTTCTAATGCTCTGATGCTAGATTTCTTGGATTAACCTCCTGTTTTAGTGTCTATTCTTTCATATTTTTATATTTTTTCTTTCTATTCTAATTTCTAAAAAAAAATTCTTTCATTAAATAATTCCAAATCTTTTACTTATTTTCTTTTTCAGTTTAGAAATCATAAATTAAATTTCCAAGAGCTAGTTTTTGTTTTCTGATTGTTTCATTCTGGATGCAATATCTTTCTCCACCCTACATCTAGAGATATACTTTTCTTTTCTTTCTTTCTTTCTTTTTTTTTTTTTTTTTAGTATTACACATAGCTTCTTGCTCCTTTATTTTTTTTTTTTTTTGGGTATTTTCATGTGTTTTATTTTTTTTTTTTAATTTTTAGTTTTTTATTTTTTAAATTTTAAAATCTTTAATTCTTACATGCATTCCCAAACATGAACCCCCCTCCCACCTCCCTCCCCAGAACATCTTTCTGGGTCATCCCCATGCACCAGCCCCAAGCATGCTGCATCCTGCGTCAGACATAGACTGGCGATTCAATTCACATGATAGTATACATGTTAGAATGTCATTCTCCCAAATCATCCCACCCTCTCCCTCTCCCTCTGAGTCCAAAAGTCCGTTATACACATCTGTGTCTCTTTCCCTGTCTTGCATACAGGGTCGTCATTGCCATCTTCCTAAATTCCATATATATGTGTTAGTATACTGTATTGGTGTTTTTCTTTCTGGCTTACTTCACTCTGTATAATCGGCTCCAGTTTCATCCATCTCATCAGAACTGATTCAAATGAATTCTTTTTAACGGCTGAGTAATACTCCATTGTGTATATGTACCACAGCTTTCTTATCCATTCATCTGCTGATGGACATCTAGGTTGTTTCCATGTCCTGGCTATTATAAACAGTGCTGCAATGAACATTGGGGTACATGTGTCTCTTCTGGGCATACACACCGAGGAAACCAGAATTGAAAGAGACACATGTACCCCAATGTTCTTGCTCCTTTAAAAATTCAATTTTCTTTGCTTATTGGTGGTTTTTCTATTTCATGTTGGGCTTCCCTGGTGTCTCAGTGGTAAAGAAACCACCTGCAATGCAGAAGATGTGGGTTTGATCCCTGATCTGGGAAGATCCCCTGGATGAGGAAATGGCAGCCCACTCCAGTATTCTTTCTTGGGAAATCCCTTTGACAGAGGAGCCTGGAAGACCATAGTCCATGAGGTTGCAAAAGTGTCAGACAGGACTTGGTGATTAAACAACCACAACAACAGCTATTTCATATTAAATGTTTTTCTTAAATGTCTTTGGCTATGTTCTAATTTAGGAACCAAAGACTGTTTGGCTGTTTTCTGTCTGTCTGTCTGTCTGTCTGTCTCACACAGAGAGAGAGTGAGAAACATATACACATATGTGTGTGTATATGTGTGTGTGTATATATATATATGTATATATGTATATGTTTTAATGTGAGTAAGGTCTTGAATATTTCTTTGGAGGATTTCCAAATGCCAAAATAGAGAAGTGTTTTCTCTTCGTCTTTTATCTAGAAAAGAAATTTCAGGACTTCTGCCTAAGGGAGTATAACCTGACAGTGAGGAAAAGAAGTTGCACCATCTTCCATACATAGATTTGATCTTGATCCTTCTGTTTCCACTCTTATCTTTTTTTCTGACCTTTATCATACTGAGAATCCAGCATTTTCAGAGTTATTTTTGCAGAAGATGGAAGAGTCAAGTTGATTACCTTCTGATTAGTAATTCTCTGTAGGTCTTGTGGTTACTTTTACCCAGTTATTTCAACTATCATTTCTTTCTCTACTTTTAATCCTCCAGAATTGTATTGAAATCTCTAATACAATTACATACACTCTTGCATATATACTCATCATTGGTTTGATTTATAGGCTTTTTATTTCTTTGCTTTCATTAGAGTAGTTTTCTGGAGGGACACAAAAGGTACACATGTAGCCAATCTACTATATATTTTTAAATTTAAATTTATTTATTTTCATTGGAGGATAATTACTTTAGAATATTGTATTAGTTAAGTTCTTCTGTGCACTTTTAGAAAGAAATTTCCTTTATAACCAAAAAGTGAAGTGCGGATGTGTTAAACATTTTTTGAACAAAGGTAAATGTGGAAAAGAACAGCTTAATCTAGAACTTTGTAAAGTTTATTGTCTAAACATTGTCTTTTAAGTTAGCTGGACTTCCTAGTACAGTGTAAAAATCCTTTCACTTTTCCAAAGAATGACACTATTTCACCTCTTTGTGCTTTCTAATTCAATTACCTCCTCCTTATTTTCCAAGATGTAGCTCCTGTAGGAAACATTCTGTGATTCTCAGTATGTATTAAATAATCTTCCTCTGTGATTCAATTACATACTGTTTGCATTTTATTGAACTTTTACATGAATTCATCAGTTTCACCAACTGTATTGAAATCCCTATCTTATTTGTCTGTTTCTTCCCAGCACCTAACACAGCTTTTAACCAAAAATAGAAATAGTGTGTATTTTAAAATATTTATCAAATTAGATAAATAAATAAAGTAAACTGTGTCTTTTATAAGTAAGCATTCAACCTGAGCTGGCAGTGTAATGTATTTGGCAAAAATGTTATCAAAATCTGAGGTTGAGTTAAAGAAAATATGTTATTGTTTTTTGGAAAAAAGAAAAAAGGTAGTGGTTTGTTATAGGTCCAATCACAACTTGGAAATTGTACATACTTCTGGAAATTACATTTTAATAGATATATTAAGAAACATAATTATAGTATAATAGAAATGGTAGTGCATGATATATACGGGTCTGAAAACCATGTTGATAGAAGAGCAGTTGAAGGAAATAGGAATTTTTCATCCGATATACAAAGGCTCTTGGACATGATGGCTATTCCCAAATATGTGAAGAGTTTTAATGACTGTAGGATTAGATTTTTCTAAGTTTAACTCCAAAAGAAAAATCTAGATGAATGTGTAGTAGAAGTTTGGTTCAATATGAGTAAGAACTCCCCAGCCAGAACACATTGCTTATGATGAAATGGCTTTTTCCTTCATGAGAGGTTCCAAATTGATTGACCACATCTCTGGAATGTTTTAGAGAGTTCTTCTGCATAAGGTCAGAAGTTGTACTATAGGATATTTAAGGAGCCCTCAGATATTCAGTATTTGGACTTTATAGTAGAATAAAAGGATTTATCTAAATTGAGTTGTTATCCAAATAGCAGAATCATAAATTAGGGGCTACCTACATGTAGACTGTGCATGGTAAAAATGAAATGATAATATTCAGAAAAACGTGGTGGTTAAAACAATAACAAGGATCAACTATCATCAAAAGTAAAATCATAAAAAAAATCTTTCTGAGGTAAATACTAATTCATGTAATTAATTATGTATTTTTTGCTCACAATTGTCATCATTTAATTGATATATTCCTTCCAAATATAGGTATCTGTTTTGTTGATTAATTTTAAAGAGCTTTGAAACCTGAAAAACTTAAATAAATGAGTGTCCAAGTCCAATAACTTTCATAAACCTGACCAGATAATGAATTAATCGTAATACTTAGACTTTATATGTTTGCTTTAAAACCTAGCATTCATATGACTGGTATAATGCATAACAGTTAAGTTTATTAAATGTTAATTTGGAGGCTAAATTGCATGATAAATTAGTAGTGATTCTGAGTGATTTTCCATTTATAACCTTCAAGGTCTATAGAAGAAAATTACTTACTATATGTATTCTTTTTATAATCACAGATGAAAATATACTATCTACTTTGCACTGACTATGAGATCTTAATATGATTAAGAATACCCTTTTGCCTGTTTGTACTAAAACAGTGATCTGAGTTTATGCCTCTTCCAAGTTTCTAGCACAACTAAACTATACCTCTATTAACTGTCCTCAAAAACATTTATCAAAAATATACTATGATCTATTAAGTTGTTTCTGTTACTTCAAAATACAAAGATAGAATTTTCTAAATTCAATTTAAATTATTCATTGCACTTAGAACATACTTGGTGCTTGGGTTTTTCATATAATTGCATATAATATGAGTAATCTATGTGTACTTGACACTTGAATTTTCTGTTGATGACCTGCACAGTGAGTTCTGCATCTAACGACGTTTGGCAGAAAAAGCATCTCTCTGAATTTTGATTTTTGTAGATAAGAGTCTGCACAAATCCCACAAGGTTACGATGCAGAGGCAGATGTTTGCTATAAACTACAGTTCAATCCTATGCCCTGCCACTGTCTACTTTCCCTTCCATATATCATCACCAAAAAATAACAAGATAATAGAAAACAAGTTTTGATTCCAGAATGATTTTGGTTGATGATGATGAATGAAGTAGAGTAGACAGCTTGATTTTCCTAAGTTAAATTGAACTTGCAATGCCAAATGCAGCAACAACAGCAAAAAGATTAGCAGACATGACAAGGGAAAAGAGAAGAATTTATGTGCAAACACAATGCCATTTGGAAAAAAAAAAGGTGCTATGAAAATGTACAGATGCATAGATACTGAAATAATGGCAGGGGGAAAAGCTTTAAAATATGTTATCTAATGCTGTAAGCAATTGTAAAGGAGAATCAAGGCCAAGTAAATAGAGCAATGTAGTTTCAGGAAATGACTTGATTTTATATATAAGAAAGCATACCCAGGTTTTGGGCATACAATACAAGTAATTATGTGACTATAATCTGTCCAGTATCCAAGGGAGAAAATAACCTAGGTGGACTCTGTGAACACTTAACACATGTGACAAATATTTCCCAGTAGTCTTGCCTGGGAAATCCCATAAACAGCAGAGCCTAGAGTGTTATAGTCCATGGGGTTGTAAAGAGTCAGATATAACTGAGCATGCACACACACACGCCATCTAAATTGAAGAAAGAAAACATTAAAAATAAAAGAAATGTTATCAATTAAATGTAAAACTATAATATACATGAAACTGGGGTTCAAAAAGAAATTTGAGAATCAAGGAAAAAATCTGAACATATAGTAAGCATGAATTTTCCAAAATCGATGACAAAGAGGTGTTCTATTGAAAATACATACAGAATAAATAACCCCAAAAAGTAATATTAGAGTAAGACTGCTGAAACTTAACAACAAAAGTGTTTGAGTAGCAAGAGGAAGAAAGAAACATTATCTTCAGAGGAATGAAATAGGATGGACACTTGATTTCTACACACATTAATGGAAGCAAGAAGAGACTGTATTTAAATTTATCATTGTTAAATCTTCCTATATATAAAAAATTTAGCATTATAATATTTCTTTGCTTAAATTCAGCTTTGCTTGATGTTAATATAGACAATCCAGCTTTAACTTGTAGTATGTTTTCCTTTAAGTCCATGTTCACATGTGGGAACACAGACATATACACATATATAGGTATACAATAAGAATGTATTTATGTGAATGAATATGGAAAGTATAATATTTCATTTTAAATAAAGCTTTGTACATAATATCTTTATTTTGCATACAAATGTCATGTATTCATACATCTATAAATACCAGAATGTATATGGAAATGTTGAAAAATTGTTGCTGCTGAATTTGTTTTTTGCAGGAAACTTTAAAACTATAGCTAAATTCTTTGATGTCACTATTGTCATCAGAGAATACCTTAGTGAAGAAAGGTCATGATAAAAATTATTTCCTGCTCCATTGCCCCTTTATATTCTATTTGTGACAACTGAAAGATTCTTATGTCAGGTGTAAAGTGGCAACTGAAAATTAGGAGGAAAACTTGTAATTCTCTTTTCTTCTGTGAATATATTAAATGTCTCTTTGTCAGTGTTTACAACATACCTAGGTTTCTAATAATGCACAGACTACATTGAGAAGAGTTGATCTGTTCATATACATCACCTAAACAATGGATCAGACACTTAGTTTTTTTTTATTTAACAGAATATTATTGGTATTTTACACATTGTCAATTATTAATACTTGATGTTACAGTATTCATTTCCATTTGTCATCACCTGCTTGCTGAAATATTTCAAGATCTTGGTGACTAACTCTTTTTGGAGAATACTATACATGAAACAAAAGACGATAGTGAAATGCAACCCCATGTACTCATTACCCAGATTCTACAATTTTTAGCATGTTGCTTATCAACTTTTATCTATAATTAGAGTAATTAGAACCCCAAGCTTAAACGATTTCACTGTAAACTCTGAAATTGTGTTTCTAAAAGATGAAGATCACAACAGTATTATAACAAAATTTTATAGTATTAGTTAGATTATCCATTATCCAATTATAATTACAATCAATAAGGCAGTCTGTGTTTGTACTCTTCAATCTCTAATCTTTTCCTTTGTATTGGTTTACTTAAACTGGAATCCAGTCAAGTTCCAAACTGAATTTTGTTTCTGTATTCTCAAAGCTCCTTTAATATTGAGGACTCTTATGCCATGTTACCTAAACCTACAGTTAAAAAAAAAAAAACAAAAAACCACAAATCTTTTGTTCTGTGAAGTTTCCCACATTCAGGATTTTTCTAATTACACCTTCAAAGAGACTTTTGATATGTTTATTTTACCTATAGTTACTTTAAACCAGAAGTGAAGGAATGACTTGATTGAATTTAGGTTCTACATTACGGTAAACTTTTTGAAATATGGTATTCTGTACTTCCAAATTATGACAACTTGATCCATCCATCTATCCATTCATGAAGTTTTCTGTTAACTTAGCAATTATAGATTACTTTTGGTTAGAGCTATTATTTTGGGTGATCTTACTATTATCACTATTATTACCGATTTTGATATCAAGGTTATTTGCTATCTTTATAAAAATTTTCTAAGTATACATATTATTCTATGCACTGAAATATTTGAATGATGTATGTAGTACATATACTCCACTGATCAGATTGATTTTCTGTTAAATATATCTTGGATTTGGGCCTTTAAATTTTTAAAATTCAATACAAAAAGCCCCCAAAAAATATTAGTATCCATACAAAGGGTACAGAGAAGATAAAAATCATCTTCCATGTAGCCATCTCTCTGCTTAAAAGCGATAATGCTAAAAAAAAGTCAAGAAATTGTTTCATGCTTCTCCTTTAACTTGTCTTTCTTTGTTTGTTTCAGAAGATGAACAACAATGGATCTAGACCTTTTAAATAAGTTTTTTTGCCAACTGGCAGTACGTTAAGTTTTGTTGTTGTTCAATTGCTAGGTCATGTCTGACCCTTTGCAACTCCATGGGCTGCACATGCCAGGCTTCCCTGTCCTCCACTATCTCCAGGAGTTTCAGTTCAGCTCAGTCGCTCAGTCATGTCTGACTCTTTGAGACCCCATGAATCACAGCACGCCAGGCCTCCCTGTCCATCACCATCTCCCGGAGTTCACTCAAATTTACGTCCATCAAGTCAGTGATGCCATCCAGCCGTCTCATCCTCGGTCGTCCCCTTCTCCTCCTGTCCCCAATCCCTCCCAGCATCAGAGTCTTTTCCAATGAGTCAACTCTTCGCATGAGGTGGCCAAAGTACTGGAGTTTCAGCTTTAGCATCATTCCTTCCAAAGAAATCCCAGGGCTGATCTCCTTCAGAATGGACCGGTTGGATCTCCTTGCAGTCCAAGGGACTCTCAAGAGTCTTCTCCAACACCACAGGTCAAAAGCATCAATTCTTCAGTGCTCAGCCTTCTTCGCAATCCAACTCTCACATCCATACATGACCACAGGAAAAACCATAGCCTTGAATAGACGAACCTTAGTCGGCAAAGTAATGTCTCTGCTTTTGAATATGCTATCTAGGTTGGTCATAACTTTTCTTCCAAGGAGCAAGCGTCTTTTAATTTCATGGCTGCAATCACCATCTGCAGTGATTTTGGAGCCCCCCAAAATAAAGTCTGACACTGTTTCCACTGTTTCCCCATCTATTTCCCATGAAGTGATGGGACTGGATGCCATGATCTTCATTTTCTGAATGTTGAGCTTTAAGCCAACACTCTCAACTTTCACTTTCATCAAGAGGCTTTTTAGTTCCTCTTCACTTTCTGCCATAAGGGTGGTGTCATTTGTATATCTGAGGTTATTGATATTTCTCCTGGCAATCTTGATTCCAGCTTGTGCTTCTTCCAGTCCAGCATTTCTCATGATGTACTCTGCATATAAGTTAAATAAGCAAGGTGACAATATATAGCCTTGACATACTCCTTTTCCTATTTGGAACCAGTCTTTTGTTCCATGTCCAGTTCTAACTGTTACTTCCTGACCTGCATACAGATTTCTCAAGAGGCAGGTTAGGTGGTCTGGTTTTCCCATCTCTTTCAGAATTTTCCACAATTTATTGTGCTTCACACAGTCAAAGGCTTTGTCATAGTCAATAAAGCAGAAATAGATGTGTTTTTTTTTTTTTTTGGAACTCTCTTGCTTTTTCCATGATCCAGCAGATGTTGGCAATTTGATCTCTGGTTCCTCTGCCTTTTCTAAATCCAGCTTGAACATCAGGAAGTTCACAATTCATGTATTGCTGAAGCCTGGCTTGGGGTCTTTGCTCAAGTTCAGTTCCTTCGAGTCAGTGATGCTATCTAAACATCTTATCCTCTGCCACCCTCTTATTCTTTTGCCTTCGATCTTTCCCAGCATGGGTCTTTCCTGGGGTTTTTCCAATGAGTTAGCTCTTTGCATCAAATGGCCAAAGTATTGCAGCTTCAGCATCAGTCCTTCCAATGAATGTTCAAAGGACACTAAAAGGACACTGCATGAGGAAGGGATGTTTCCAAGTAGCTGTTCAGTGGGCTCCTGAAATGCAGACAGCTTCTCTAGTACATAATCTTATAGCAGGCATCACACAGCACCACCTAGCACCCATCACCTTCCCTTAGCACACAACTCTGGAGGTTTGCTGATGATACTCCTCCCCATGAACGGTTTTTTCAGGCCCCTAGAGGGTGAATTTCTGATGAAATCACTTCTCTGCATTCAGTGAACATTAGCAATGCCCTCTCCAAAGATCTGGCTCTCACTTCAAGGTGGTGTGTGTGTGTGAGAGAGAGAAAGAGAGAGACAGATCTCCCTTAGGGCATCCAATCTCAGCCTTAGGACTTCTGGCTTCTCCTAAATTTGTAATTTCTGTATTTCTCAGAGTTTCTTTTACTTCTAGCCAATTATTTTTTTTCCAGTTTCCTGATATAGTAAATGATTCTTCTAACTTTCAAAGTTGAAACACTGTGTAATTTCTCCTTCTTGATTGGACTTCAACTGATACAACAGGTATATCTATAATTCTTTCAGTTTTGCTGCTATTTCATGTGTGTGTGCTCAGTCATGTCCAACTCTTTGAGACCCCATGGACTGCAGCCCACCAGGCTCCTCTGTCCATGGAATTTTCCAGGCAAAAATACTGGATTGGGCTGCCATTTCCTCCTCAGTTTGCATAATATGACTTCTCCATGATTTCTTTATCCATTTTTCTGTTGATTTTTTTCTATCACAAATAATGTTTCTATGAGCATTTCTGGTACACAAATAAAAGTGTCTAGAATATAGAGAAATGTCTGAAATTTCTTGAATATTATAGAAAAAAGCTAATGGTTTATCAACATGAGTTATAAATTTAGGTAAGTGAGCAACATATGAAGATTGTTACTTCGTATTTCACCGATAGATGGTATGTCAAATAGTTTTTAAAATTTATTTATTTATTTTTGGTTGTGCTGGGTCTTTTTTACTATTCAAGTTTTTTCTCTAGTTGTGCTGAGCAGAGTCTACTCTCTAGCTGTGTTTTGTGAACGTCTCATTGTGGTGGCTTCTCTTGTAGAGCTCGGACCCTAGGCACACAGGTTTTGGTAGCTGCTACACACAGGCTCGGTAGTTACTGCTCCTAGGCTCTAGGGCACAGGCCCAGTAGTTGTGGCACATGGTCTTCATTGTTCTACAGCATGTGGAATCGTCCTGGATTAGGGACTGAAATTGTGTCTCCTGCATTGGTCTTCCCTGGTGGCTCAGTAGGTAAAGAGTCTGCCTGTATCTCGGGAGACCTGGGTTCAATCCCTGGGTAGGGAAGATTCCCTGGGGAAGGAAATGGCAACCCACTCCAGGATTCTTGCCTGGAGAATTCCAGTGACCGAGGAGCCTGGTGGGCTACAATCCATGAGGTCACAAAGAGTCTGACAGGTCTGAGTGACTAACACTTTCACTTTCTTTCCTGTTTTACTTCCCCCCCCCCCTCCTACAAAATTGTTTACCTTTTAAAATTATTACCCATTTCAGGGAGTTCTTTATATATCATGGATATTAATTTCCTTTTAAATTACATGTCTTGTTCGTCACTTTTCAGTCTGTTAGTTTTATTTTGCTTTCTTTAGTGTATATGTCAATCAATAGAAAGCTTAACTTTAAAACAATGAGGTTTATCAGAAATTTAAAGTTTATAAAGATCAAAAAGAGTGTTATTTTATATTGTCTTCTAAAGGTTAGTGTGTGTGTTTAAGCCACATGGCTTGACTTTTTTTTTTTAACCCATGTGGATTGTTTTTAGTGTTTTATGTAAAAGTTTGATTTTTTTTCCCCATGTTGACAATAATTGTCCCAGGTCCAAATGTTGATACTCCCTAATTTTCCATACTGAAATGCTATGAAAACTCTGTCATAAATAAGATTTTTACAGATTTATATGTCTACTCCTCATTTCTCTTTTCTGTTGATTTATTATAACACCTATAATATACTTTTAATTAAGCTCCCATTTTAAAAGGACAATGCTTATTCATTTTACTTCTTGTCAGGCATGGCATAGTTTCTTTCCGTGATTTGCTTTTCAATATAAAAATAGAAGTCTTCTTGTCAATTTACATAAAAACTTTGTTGACATTTTGGCCTGAATTGTAATGTATCTATATAAATCAATTTTTTGTTTTGTCTAGGATAGTAAATATTTTCAAGTACGTTTCATAGCTGTGTAGGTATTCTGTAGCTGGAGATTAAGAAGCATCGCCCTGGTTTTCCTAGTTTTCTTTAAGGATTATTCATTTATTGGTAGTCTCCTCATAATTAGCTTCTATTGTTAACCTAGCAAGATCTTTGTCTCCTCAAGGTTTTTTTAAACAACACTTAAGCTCTCAAATAACACCACCTCTAGTTTTTACATGCTTGCTTTTTACGACATTAACAACATTCTCTCAATGTGTTAAGATAAAACAAAAACCTTAGTCTACCCTGTTTGTTTGACTAACACTGTTACTAACAGAAGTGTAGCAGAGTATTTCTTGGGGAAATTTGGAAAGTTGAAAAGTAGACATTGAGAAATTCTGTGGGCATTTGTTCTTTCCACCCTCCCCCAGCTGCCTGGGATTCCAAATATTAATACAAGTTTTCATTGCAGTCCCCATAGGAATTGACTCCTTGTACAGTTCTTCAGTGACGGAACTAGTCTGGCCCTTTGTGTACCAGGTAACAGCTGAATCCTATATTAGAAGAAAATTCAGAATTAGAGGCTATTAAAGAGACAATAAAATGTTATATACTGGAAATAAAGAAAAAATTTAACAGCTGAGCGACTTTGCTTTTATTTGGTTTAATTTAACAATTAAACCATCACCTAAATTTTTTGACAAAATGCAAGACTATGATAAATATAGATACAATAGAATAGACAGTAGGCCAATAAATATAAACAGCAAAGGAAACCTTTTTGCTCCAGAAGATCAAGATTATATACCTATACTGTTATCTTTTCACAGTGTTGAAAGTGTTAGTAGCTAAGTTGTGTCCAACTCTTTGCGACCCCATGAACTGCAGCCCTCCAGGCTCTTCTGTCCATGGAATTCTCAAGGCAAGAATACTGGAGTGGGTTGCCATTTCCTTCTCCAGGGCATCTTCCCAATCCAAGGGATGGAAACCAAGCCTCCAGCATTGCAGGCTGATTCTTTACCATCTGAACCACCAGGGAAGTTATCTTTTCAAAAGGTCATTGCAATTCACTAATCTTTACTTGCTAATATTCAAGCAAATTCAAGTAAATATCACAGTAATTTAGCAATATATTGCAATACCCTATGAACCAAACTATGGTCTTTTTCTCCCCATAAAGATGTGAGGAATTTGAATCACCATTTGAAAGGTGAATGCAACATTGAGGTGACTTTTCTTTTTCTGTTTAATAGTGAGTGGCTGGAGATGATACAACATCAGCAATCAACATCTTCACTAATTTGTAATATTCATGAAACATGCACCTTTCCAGGTAAGCCACCAAAGATTTAAATTACACTATAAAACCCATTTTAGTGATGAAGATTATTTTTTTGGCAAAAATTTAAGGACTTTTTGGGTAATTTGAATAGAGATGCATATGGGCTCTATTATAAAATGCATCATATTTATAGAAAAATAAGGTTTCTAAAAGTAAGTTTGTATTACCTGAAATACTTTCATATGGAAAAGTGGCGCATTTCCTACTTAGTGGGTTTAAACTTGCTGCATATCGTGTCTCATTTTAGGTGAATACTTCTTCATACTTTATAGAATTTTACATCCTATATTCCATTTTTTGCGTGTGTATTACAATGAAACCTTCATTTAAAACTTGGTCTGGAGGTAGACGATCTTAGTATGTTTTATGTGAACTATTTTAAATCAACTTGACTTATCTGTCTAGAATAAATTATTTCAGGACTTGAATGTGCTATGTCACCTTATAGTAAATTGGAAAAAGTGAAGATAAAGCACAAAAGTTGCGTGTGTGTGTGTGGGGGGGCATTGTAAGTAAAACTAATTTGATTAATCTAATTGCATAGCAGTTTCAAGGCTAAAAGGTATAATTATAATCAGTAACAGATGTAAGTAGAGTCATAGAAACAAAACCAGACACATATGTTAGGCTGGGAATTTAGGAACTTATTCATTACAATGTACTGCTTTTGTGAAGATTAACATTAAAATAGTTAAAAATTAAGAGCATTTTCTCATTTATTTTCTTAAAATTTTTTTGATGTGGACTATTTTTAAAGTCTTTATTGAATTTGTTACAATACTGGTTATTTTGTTTGTTTGTTTATTTTTTGCCATGAGGCTTATGGAATCTTAGCTCCCCAACCAGAGACTGGACCTGTATTCCCTTCATTGGAAGGTGAAGTCTTAACCACTGGACCACCAGGGAAGTCCTATAATTCTGTATTTTCTTAGAACATTCCTTTAGCAACTTATAATATTAAACTTAGTTTATAATCGCTAAAATACAGTGGTGGAATATTCAATTGATCTGACTTATATGATACCTGAGACCAAAATTCATTTTACGTAAGCTAATGTGTAATTCAAGTAATATCTATGATAGTAGGAGAAAGAAAATAAATAATTTCATATAGTAGTACAGAACATCATTTTAATTTCCTTTAATATTATCGAATTGATTGGGAAAGGTAACTATCTTTTTCAGTGAAAATTGAAGCATGCAGATTTCACAAGGGTATAATTGAAAGTTAGGCTTAACTAAAAATATTTGAGATTTGGTCAGTAGGTTCAAGTTCTAATATGTGTGTATATGTTTAAGTCTTTAATTTTTCAAGAGCAATTTTAAATTTACAGCAAAATTTAGAGAAAGGTACAGAGATTTCCAATATATTCCCTGCCCTAACACATGCATAATTTTGTCTATTCTCTTTATTACTCACCAGGATGGTACAGTTTTACCAAAGAAGAACCTACATTGATACATAATCACACAAAATTCATAGTTTATCTTAGGGTTCAATTTGATGCTATATAGTCTATGAGTTTGGGCAAGTGTATAATATCATACATATCCTTATAATATCATAGAGTATTTTCATTGCCCTATTACAGCAGATAGATGGAAAAACAATGGAAACAATGAGAGACTTTTATTTTCTTGGGCTCCAAAATCACTGCAGATGGTTGCCGGGGTCCATCCCCGGTGGATCCAGGGTGATTCGAAGGTGGGGGGACAGAGTCAGCGTCTCTGGAAAAATACATATTTAATCACAGATAGAGATTAGAAATGGATAGTGTAGTAGGAAGATTAGTGGAGAAAAGGAGGCTGAATAATTTGGATTACGTGGAATAGCATCCATGCTCCAGATGGGAATTCAGCCAGAAAAACGGGAGCAAGAAAGAAGCGACATGGGGGAATTAGTCTTTCCGGAAACTGATCCAATTTCTTTATTTTGGGGTTTGCTTATATACCTTTTGTTACACATAGGGATGAATACAGAGTCACGCGGGGGTCAGCAGTCCTGACCTTTATCAAAATCAGGTGCTTCACATAAATGTATAAAAAAAAAAGGTCTTAGGGATATTACATCATCTTCTGGCCATGAGTGAGACCTGCTGACATTTTATGATCCTTTCTTTCTAATAACCAAAAAACTTCTTTTTTTCCAAGGGTGTTTTTTCTTAAACCAAGCACCACCCTCCAAATAAAGTTACATTCCTATAGGGTGAGGGTGTAGTGAGTTACAATCAAGAAAGGAATTTATTTAACCCAAGGTTAACATGATTAGTCTTAAAGGTTAATACTTATTTCTCCTATATGCTTAAAGGTTAATACTTATTTCTTCCTATATGCTAGTTATATTCATTATAAGGGTAGGGAACATGGAGATTTAGCAGCAAACATCAGCCTAACAAATGAAAATCCTTTCACCAATGCTCCCCTTAAGATCTATTTAGTCTTAAGATATGATGAAGTTACATTTTTACATAGCAAGGACACAGTGATTTATAACAAAGTACAGTGATCTATTACAAAAGAGAAAATCCATTAACTCAAAAAGTCTAGTATTGCTAACATCAAAAACTACTATATTTCCTTTGCTATATTCCAAATACATTGATTAATATGTTCCCAGGTGCCTAAGGATAGAGGCCTGGTGGCAATCATTGACTCAACAAGAAGAAAAAGTCCTATGCTAATTAAGACTCTCAAAATACTCCAAAACTCTCTGTGCTGTTTACGGTTGAGAGGTAGTAAACAATCATGTGGCAGGAGTATGGATAATCCTGTCACACAAGCTAGTCTGTCAGCAGAGAGGTTTGACCTGAGACATCCTTGTCCCACCCAGAGCAGGGAATTAGTAGCAATTATTGACACAACAAATGAAAAAAACCCTTCACCAATATAATTCCTAACCAACTATACTAATAATTTCCAACTCCCCAAAAGATTTTGCCTTTAGTAAGTCTAAAACATCTCATGCCTCTCAGGTTAGGAGGCTGTAAACAATCACATGTGGCCGGACAAACCTATACAGGTGGGCTAGATAACCTTCAGAGGAGTCCGTAAGCTGAAACACTCTTGTCACGCCCAAGAATTTTTATTGCCTTGGAGCTGCACGTTTACTCCTTCTCCGAGAGAAACGGTTATGGGGTCAGCCCCCCATAAAGTCAGAGGTGTAGGTGAGAGCATAAAACAGACTCTGGTTTTGGGGTTAGATGCTTGGGAACAGGGTGTTTCCTGAGGCTTGATCACGCCTTTGCGTATGCCAAGCCTCCTTCCTCATGACCTTTGCCATGGGCGGAATTCCTCACGCTGGCTCCCGGCAGACGGTGACAGCAGTTATGAAATTAAAAGACACTTCTTCCTTGGAAGAAAGATATGACAAACCTAGACAGCATATTAGCCGATTACTTACTTCAGAGTGAAGTAAACCAGAAAGAAAAACACCAATAGAGTATACTAACACATATATATGGAATTTAGAAAGATGGTAATGATAACTCTGTATGTGAGACAGCAAAGAGACAGATGTATAGAACAGTCTTTTGGACTCTGTGGGAGAGGGAGAGGGTGGGATGATTTGGGAGAATGACATTGAAACATGTATAATATCATATAAGAAATGAATCGCCAGTCTAGGTTCGATGCAGGATATAGAATGCTTGCAGCTGGTGCACTGGGATGACCCAGAGAGATAGTATGGGGAGGGAGGTGGGAGGGGAGTTCAGGAGTGGGAATTTATGTACATCTGTGATGGATTCATGTTGATGTATGGCAAAATCAATACAGTATTGTAAAGTAAAATAAAGTAAAATTTAAAAAATAATAAAATAATTCATTAATACAAAAAAATAATAAATAAATAAATAAAAAGCAGAGACATTGCTGACAGAGGTCCGTCCAGTCAAAACTATGGTTTTTCTAGTAGTCATGTATGGATATGAGATTTGGACTATAAAGAATTCTGAGCACTGAAGAATTGATGCTTTTGAACTGTGGTGTGGAGAACACTTGAGAGTCCCTTGGACTGCAAGGAGATCCAACCAGTTGATCCTAAGGGAAATCAGTCTTGAATATTCATTGGAAGGACTGATGCTGAAGCTGAAGCTCCAATACTTTGGCTACCTGATTCAAAGAAATGATTCATTGGAGAAGACCCTGATGCTGGGAAAGATTGAAGATGGGAGGAGAAGGGGACTACAGAGGATGAGATGATTGGATGGCATCACCAACCCAATGGACATGAGTTTGAGCAAGCGCCCGGAGCTGGTGAAGGACCCGGAAGCCTGGTATGCTGCAGTCCATGGGGTCACAAAGAGTCGAACACTAATGAGTGACTGAACTGAACTGACTGAAAAAGACTCCATGTCCTGCTTCTTTTCTCCCTGGCCATCTTTGACGCACCACTGACATTTTTATTTTCTCCATAGTTTTACTCTTTTCAGAATGTCATATACTTGGAATCATACAGTATGTAGCCTTTTCAGATCGACTTCTTTCAGTTATTAAATTAATATACATTTTGTTCCCTCCATATCTTTTCATGGCTTGAAAGCTCTATTCCTTTTATCCCATTGTTTCTATGTACTATGGTTTATTTATTTACTATAAATATTTTAAAAATTTATTTATTTGTTTGACTGCATGAGGTTTTAGTTGTGGCCCAAAGAATCTTCAACCTTCTTTGCGGCCTGTGGGATTTTTCAGTTGCAACATGTGGGATCTAGTTCCCTGAACCGGGATTGAACCTGGGGTCTCTGTATTGGGAGTGTGGAGTTTTTGCCACTGAGCCACCAGGGAAGTCCCTACTATAAATATTTGTGTTCAGGTTGTTCTGCAGACAAGTTTTCAACTCCTTTAGGTAAGTATGAAGGAGAATAATCATTGGATCATATGAAAAGAGAGCATTTAGTTTCACAAGAAACTGCCAAACTGTCATCCAAACTATCTGTAATATTTTTCATTTCCACTAGTAATGAATGAGAATTCCTGTTGCTGGACATCTTTTTTAGCATTTTGTGTTCTCTGTGTTCTGAGTTTTGTCTACTCTAATTAAAGTATAGTAAAATCTCATTTTAATTTGCATTTTTTTATTTTATTTTTTTATTTTTATTTTTTTAAATTTTAAAATCTTTAATTCTTACATGCATTCCCAAACATGAACCCCCCTCCCACCTCCCTCCCCATAACATCTTTCTGGGTCATCCCCATGCACCAGCCCCAAGCATCCTGCATCCTGCGTCAGACATAGACTGGCGATTCAATTCACATGATAGTATACATGTTAGAATGTCATTCTCCCAAATCATCCCATCCTCTCCCTCTCCCTCTGAGTCCAAAAGTCCGTTATACACATCTGTGTCTCTTTCCCTGTCTTGCATACAGGGTCGTCATTGCCATCTTCCTAAATTCCATATATATGTGTTAGTATACTGTATTGGTGTTTTTCTTTCTGGCTTACTTCACTCTGTATAATCGGCTCCAGTTTCATCCATCTCATCAGAACTGATTCAAATGAATTCTTTTTAACTGCTGAGTAATACTCCATTGTGTATAGTGAAAATGAGTATACTACCCAAAGCAATTTACAAATTCAATGCAATCCCTATCAAGCTACCAGCCACATTTTTCACAGAACTAGAACAAATAATTTCAAGATTTGTATGGAAATACAAAAAACCTCGAATAGCCAAAGCAATCTTGAGAAAGAAGAATGGAACGGGAGGAATCAACTTGCCTGACTTCAGGCTCTACTACAAAGCCACAGTCATCAAGACAGTATGGTACTGGCACAAAGACAGACATATAGATCAATGGAACAAAATAGAAAGCCCAGAGATAAATCCACACACATATGGACACCTTATCTTTGACAAAGGAGGCAAGAATATACAATGGAGTAAAGACAACCTCTTTAACAAGTGGTGCTGGGAAAACTGGTCAACCACTTGTAAAAGAATGAAACTAGATCACTTTCTAACACCGTACACAAAAATAAACTCAAAATGGATTAAAGATCTAAATGTAAGATCAGAAACTATAAAACTCCTAGAGGAGAACATAGGCAAAACACTCTCAGACATAAATCACAGCAGGATCCTCTATGATCCACCTCCCAGAATTCTGGAAATAAAAGCAAAAATAAACAAATGGGATCTAATTAAAATTTAATTTGCATTTTTAAAATCTCATTTTAATTTCCAATTAATTTGTATTGAAAAGATGTAGAGCATCTTTTCCCATGATCATTTTCATTTATATGTCTCCTTTGGTGAGGTGTCTGTTAATATTTGATCTATTTTTCAATCAAGTAGTTTTTGTTCTTTTTGAGTTTCAAGAGATTTGTGTGTATTTGAATAGCAGTACTTTATAAGACATGTCTTGCAAATATTTTCTAAAGTCTGTGGATTGTCTTCTTATTCTCTTTACATTGTCTTTTGCAGACCAAAACTATTTGATGTTAAAGAAGTCCAGCTTATCAAATGTGTCTTTTATGAATCATGGCTTTGGTATTATATCTAAAAACTCATGGCCATTCCCAAGTTCATCTATATTTTCTCCTATGTTGTTTTCTGGGAACTTTTGTGTTTTACGTTTAGGTTTCTGATTCATTTGGAATTGATATCTGTCAAGAGTGTAAGGTCTAAGTCTAGATTAATTTTTTTGCATGTCCAGTTATTCCAGCATTATTTGTTGAAAAGACTATGTTGCATTGTAATGCCCTTGTTCCTTTGTCAAAAATCAGTGACTATATCTATGTGAGTCTATTTCTGGACTTTCTAGTCTATTTGTCTCTTCCTTCAACACTGTTCTGATTATTAGCTTTAGCTAATGAGCTTTACAGTAAGTCTTGAAGTAGGGTAAGGTCAGTCTACAACTGTGTTCTTTTCTTTACTGATTATGTTAATTATTCTAGATCCTTCGTCTCTTCATGTGTAGTTTACAGTCAATTTGTGGATATTCACAAAATAATTTGTTGGTATTCTGGTTGGGTTTGCATTTAATCCATAGCTCAGGTTGAGAAGAACAGACATTTTGATAATATCAAGTCTTCCTATCTATAAGCATGGAATATCTCTCCACTTATTTACTTGTTCTTTGATTGTGTGATCCAACCAGTCCATTCTAAAAGAGATCAGTCCTGGGTATTCTTTGGAAGGAATGATGCTAAAGCTGAAACTCCAGTATTTTGGCTACCTCATGCAAAGAATTGACTCATTGGAAAAGACTCTGATGCTGGGAGGGATTGGGGGCAGGAGGAGAAGGGGACGACAGAGGATGAGATGGCTGGATGGCCTCACCAACTCGATGGACATGAGTTTGAGTGAACTCTGGGAGTTGGTGATGGACAGGGAGGCCTGGCATGCTGCAGTTCATGGGGTCACAAAGAGTCGGACATTACTGAGTGACTGAACTGATTGTGTTCATTGGAGTTTTGTAGTTTCCTCACATAGATCTTGCAGATATTTTGTTAGATTTATAACTAAACACTTCATTTTGGAAATTGTAATGTAAGTGGCATTGTGTTTTTAATTTCAAATTCCACTTGTTCATTGTTCACATATAGGAAACAGGTATCTTGCAATATCTTGCTATAATTTCTTATTAATTTCATGAGTCTAATATTTTTCTACATGTGTATATAGTTTTGCTTGTGAATGTGTATATGTTTTCAGTTTGTTTATAAAAATGTTGGGATTAAAAATATCTGAAATTGAATTTTTATTTTTGTAATTGTTGAGAGTTTGGCTATTTCAGGTTTCCTCTATAGAAGTAAGGTACTTGAAAGCTGAATAAAATAATTGTGTTAGGAAAGTAATCATAATTTCTATACACATTCCAGGAAATTATAATAATATCTATTTAACTTTCAGGAAAAATTCTTGTGCTATATAATTTGCTATTGTAATATTAAGTGATTTAGTGCTGCAGTTTGATAAGAATTTGTGTCATGGAAAATGCAACTAAATGAAAATTTTCAGTACAAAATGGATGTGTAAGAATTATACAGAAAAGTTTCTGTATAAACATAAAAATAGTAGCAGTTCTAGCTTCTTACAGGTGAGTCATGCTGAAAGCTCAGCTTCTCTGTACACTGGTGTCAAATTGAATCTCAGAGACAGAGTTTTGGGCAAAGTAGTAAAAGATAGCTTTATTGCTTTGCCAGGCAAAGGGGGACATGTTGGACTAATGCCCTGAAAACCATGTGTCCCAACTTGGAGAAGATAGTGAGATGTTTTATAGTAATTATTCAAAGACGGTGTGATCAGCTCCTAGACATTCTTCTAATGAATTGGTGGTGAAGTAAGGAGAAGTCAGCATAATCAGCTTTTAGGCCCAAATGGTCTGGGGTCTACATGTTTGTGGGCCACATACCATCATTAATTGTTAACTTGTCCTACCTGGAGGGGGTTTCAGTCTCCGCCAAATAGCTCAAAGATATTGTTGTGTGTATCCCTTGATAGGGAAACTGGATCTTGCCCCAAGGTTGCTCTTGACTGTTGTTTCTCCCTGGTCTCACTTTCCCTCCCTTCCCTAATTAACAACTGCTTGAAACTGCCCATTGGAACTCAGGGAAGGTCATGGAGGTTGAATGAAGGCTGTCCTATAATCAAGAATATGGGGTTGCTTCCATACCTGTGGTGGATTCATGGTGATGTATGGCAAAACCAATACAATATTGTAAAGTAATTTACCTCCAATTAAAATAAATATATTTATATTAAAAAAAAGAAAAAGACAAAAAAAAAAATATGGGGAACACAGAAAGGCTTTATTCCCAGGAGCCCCCACAGGGCCCTGCATGGTATCAAAAGTAAACTGTGAAACTACTTTTGGAATTTATTGCCCTAGATTAACTCTGTGTCTCTTTCTGAGATTTTAATTTATATAAATCCTATAAAAGTCACTGAACATTATTCAGCACACCTATCAGTCTAGTCATAAGGCAATCAAGTAGCATACAGAGATTTGATAAAATTTCCTCAGAAAATTTGATGGAGTGAAATTCCCTGAGCTTGAGTGTAAAAAATATAGTTGAAAACTTTAAGCACAATTTGTGTATTAGTTAAAGAAGTAAGTTTCATTTCAAATGCTCTAGTGACTGTCAGTTGAATTTTATGAGTATCTTCTGTTGCCAGAGATAAGAGGGTTTGAGGGTAGGAGAAATCAATGAACTTGCTTTCATTGTTGTTGTTTAAGAAGAAGAAAATGGTAAGTGTAAATATAAATATATGGGCACTGAAAGTAAACACACATGGAAAAAATCTCTTGATTCCAATAGAATTCCTAGAAGAAATGACATTAAATCAAAATTTAAAGAGTGAGAAATAGGTTAATAAAGTTAATTGGAATAAACATTAAGGGAGAAGCTTTTCCTTATTTCTTGCTCAAGTATTTAGTACATTTCTTAAGATAAATTAATTAATAAACATTCATTTTAAAAGAAGTAATTTGAGCAAAAGGAACAATACAAAAAACCATAGAAACATGAAATAATATAGTGTACATAGTTTTACTTGGAGCTCCATGTAAATAAAGGGTAAAATTTAAGGTTGAAAGTGGTGACACATATCCTCTACATGGAAAATACTGTCCATCTTCATTTTCACTGAATGTCTTCTTTGGAAGAATGTCTATTCAGATTCACCACCTATACTTTAATAATTTTTTTTCTATTGAGTTGCATGAGTTTCTAAAGTATCTTGGATATTGATTCTTCTTTCAGATACATGTCTTGAAAATGTTTTTTCCATTCTATAAATTGCTCACATAATGTATTCCAGAGCTATTTACATCATTGCCCCCCCCCCGCCCCGTGGCTACCCAGATTGATTTGTACTTTATTAAATATAACTAATCATCAGACTAGAATAGTATTTAAAATATCTTCAACAGATAAATATAAGTATCCTTACAATGAAGAAATGATTTATTAGCACTCTTAGAACAGTTTGTGATGTCCCAAAACAATGACAATAATAACATCAAAGATCACAGATCTTCATAAACATATATACAATAATAATGAAAAATTTGAAATATTGCAAGAATTATTCCTGTGTCTCTGTGTCACACAGAAACATGATGTGAGAAAATGTTGTTGGAAAAATGGTGCCAATAAATTTGCTTCATGCAGGGTTGCCACAAACCTTCAATCTGTAAAAAATACATCTGCAAAGCATAATAAAGCAAGGTGTGCTTGTATTACTAAGTGAAAGAAGCCAATCTTAGAAGGGTTATATACTATATTACTCTAATTATATGACATTCTGGAAAAGACAAGAGTATGGAGACAGTAAAAAGTTCAGCAGTTGCCAGGGGTTTGCATGGAGGGAGGATGAATAGATTTAGCATAAATAGTTTTAGGGCAGTGAATTATTCTGTACGATAGGTTAATGGTGGATGTATATTATGTCCAATGCAATAATATATCCATTTGTCAAAATCCAGAGATGGTACAATTCAAAGAGTGAATTCTAATATAAATTATGGATTTTCATTAATAATAATGCATCAGTATTGGCTCATCAATTGTAACAAGTGCCAGATGCTGATAACAGGGAAAACTGTATACATGTGGGGATAGAGTGGGTGTATGGGAACTCATTTATTTTATTAGGCTCCAAAATCACATATATGATAACTGCTGCCATGAAATTAAAAGACAATTTCCTCCTTGAAAGAAAAGCTATGACAAACCTAAACAGCATATTAAAAAGCAGAGGCATTATTTTGCTGACAAAGGTCCTTCCAGTCAAAAGCTATGGTTTTTCCAGTTGTCATGTATGGATGTGAGAGTTGGACCATAAAGAGAGCCAAGTGCCAAAGAATCGATGCTTTGGAACTGTGGATTGCAAGGAGATCAAACCAGTCAATCCTAAAGGAGATCAGTCCTGAATATTCATTGGAAGGACTGATGCTGAAGCTGAAGCTCCAATACTTTGGCCACCTCATGTGAAGAACTGACTCATTGGAAAAGACCCTGATGCTGGAAAAGACTGAAGGCAGGAGGAAAAGGGAATGACAGAGGATGAGATGGTTGAATGGCATCAGTGACTTGATGGACGTGAGACTGAGCAAGCTCCAGGAGATGGTGATGGACAGGGAAGCCTGGTGTGCTGCAGTCCATGGGGTCGCAAAGAGTCAGACATGACTGAGGGACTGAACTGAACTGATGGGAATTCACTTTACTTGGATGCTTAACTTTTCTTTAAACCTGAAAATTTTCTAAAAAATAAAGTATATTAATTCAAAAATACATTGTGATGTTAAATTTTCCTTGGAGATAACCTGTTGTTCTTAACAGTTGCAAAGTGAAATGATTAGGAGAGTTTTTATAAACAATTTACCAACACAAATGGTTAATGAATTTTTTGAAAAGGAATGCCATTTATTTTCAATTAAATGATGAGAATGAATCATTTTCAGTATATTCACATAAACTAAATGCTTCAAAGTTATTTGGTAAGAAGAACATGCAGTAAAATTATTTCACTAAACATTTTAAAAGACTTCCTTTTCACTTTTCCTTTGGAAAAAAGTGGCTCATTTCCAATTTCTGCAAATGCTTTCTTCTTTAAAGTACTTTTCAATTGGTACTGAGGTTTGTGTTCATCAAACTTCAAAAATAAATCCTTTAGTATAAATTATTCATTATAAAATTTCAAAATTCTATTGCCATTCAATGATTATCTTTTGATATTTAGTTTAGAATAAAAATCAAAATGTTTAAAGTATTGTCTTAGTTTCACAAGAAATAATGGAACTGTCTATTAAATAATTTGTATAGAAGATAATAGCAACAATAGAAAACAATTCAAGCAGAAAAGATTATTTTCAAATAGATGGTACTTTTGAATCTTCTCAGTTTAGTTATTGGTCATATCTAATATTGGTATATGTTACTTACAATTATTCTTTCTGGAACACCTCTAGGGTTTCCCAATGTAGGTACATTTTTAGTTTCAGAAATATCTAAAAAAAATAGACCTGGTTTGTATTAACAGTTAGAAAACTCAAAAATCTCAGAGACTTAACACAACAAAATTTTATTTCTCTATCTTCACTCCATGTCTATTTCAGGTTAACAAGAAGGTTTGTGCTCATTGTAGGAGGTCAGACTCCCAGACCGACAGCTGCTCCATCTGGAAACATTATTCTCGGATCATCACAGCAGGGAGGAGATCAGAATGGGGCAAATCACTCCTGCGTTTTCAAGCTTTTGTTCAAAAGTGACACATATCACTTTATACTCACATTTTGTAGACTGAAGCTAGTCATTTGTGCACAGCAAACTTCAAAAGAGACAGTTCTAGCTTATGTCTGAAAATCAGAGTGAGATATTAACACTATGATTAGTACTTAAGACAACACAATTAGTGGTATAGTTTGTTTGCTGGTAAAAGTAGAATGTTAGTGTGTGTGTGTGTGTGTGTGTGTGTGTGTATAAATTTCTGTCAGAAAAACAATGAAAGTTTTAGTTGCTTAGTGACACCAGTAAGTGGATAGAGTGTGTTTGTGTGAAAGCTTTTTGTTCCACAGTCTTTGTATCCGAAAGTCATATTTGCACACTCTTCTTTTCTCAGGAGAAAGATTTATATTACTGCCATGCCTGAAAAGCTAGTTATGAGATAAGAAGGACAGGGAAAGGGAGAAAGAAATGAGGGTAAGAAAAGAGAAAATAAAAACACAAAAGAGAATAAAAAGAAAAAGGAGGAATGAACAAGAAGAAAATGAAGCAATAAAACAATGAAAGGGAAGAGATAGGAAAAAGAATAGAGGGATAAAGAGACTTTTAGGAGAGTCTTAAATTTTTGAATTTCATTTATAAAAATTCAAATCTGGGCTCTTCTGTTGTAAAGACTACTAAACTCAATTTCAGAAAATAGTTTCTAAAACAGAGGTTTTTTTCCTCATCGTATAGTGTATAATTATGGTTATTTCCAACATGTGAACATGTGCAAATTCATACCTGAGGGTTCTTATAACCTTTGACCTGCCAATACTTTTCTGTGAGCATATTTAGCTAATTATTCATACTCTGGACTCCAAGTTTTGTTTCCTTGCTGTCTACTTATTCACAAACCTGCAAAAGACAGGAAATATTTTCTCATATGGAATATTAATTGGAATAACCTGGGAGTTTGGCTGTGTCTTTCCCAGATGGTGTTTTCTTTGAGTAAATTGTTCCATTAGAAAGGGCAAGACTGCGGAGGGGTATTATATTGAATATTCTTGTGCTGTGTGGAATAAAGGAATTCCTGAGGACAAGAACCATTCTGACTGATTAGAATGAAAGGCCAAAGAAAGAAGTAGATTATTATAACCTTTATAGGAAAAAGAACTTCTAAATTTTGACCTGACAACCTTGAAAATTAGAAAAAAAAAAAAAAAACACAACCTTGATTTTTAACAAATAGCTGTTTTTAAGTTGGTATACTTATTTTCTACCTGTCACATTTATCATTTGAACCACTATTATTTTCAACACAAGTTGAAACCTTAGAAAACATTTTAGGAAGAAAAGAAAATGAAAGTGTTAGTCACTCAGTCATGTCCAACTCTTTGCAACCCCATGGGCTGTAGCCTACAGCTCCTCTGCCCATGGAATTCTTCAGAAAGAATTCTGGAGTGGGTTGTCATTCCCTTTTCCAGGGGATCTTCCTGACCCAAGGGATCAAACTGGGGTCTCCCACATTGTGGGCAGATTCTTTATGGTCTGAGCCAACAGACACTAAGTAAATAAACTACTCATTTTGGGCTATTATTTATATAAGAATAAAATTATGTCCTCAGTCTCTACCCCTGATTACAAAAGAAAAGTATAGTTAGGTCTTAGTTTATTGTAAATCTATTTCGCTTGTATCACTGTTAAAAAATCTGGAAGACTCCTTGAAACAGAACTGCAAGAAGGCTTTTAAATATAATTGGATGGCTGAAGTCCTTATATTAGACAGCAGGGAAAATTTTAATTGTCTTTATCCATTTGGTTGGAAAATTTCTAACTTCCACTAGAGTCTATCTCACACTGCCTCTTTCTTTTTCTAGATGTAGTCCTAACAAATTCATCATGATTCTTATCCATCATTTTCTCTTTCTAGCAGTAAAGCCTATAGTTTTTATTTGAGAAAATGACATTTTGGGGACTTAGGAGTTTGAGGACGTTTCTGTTTCTGATGAACAATAATTGTAATTCACTGAGCGTGGAGAAGTTAAACAAGGAAATGCAAATCTCTTAGTAAACAAATCAGATTCATATTTTTATAGCTGTATAGTAGGAATACTGATATTACACCTAACTGAAACTTTTTGAAGATTAGATGAGGTTAGATATGTAAAGTTCTTAATATAATATCTGGCATAAGTGTTTAATGCTCATATTATAATTTTTAAATTACATCTCTGTTCATTGGAAAAGACTTTGATGCTGGGAGGGATTGGGGGCAGGAGGAGAAGGGGACGACCGAGGATGAGATAGCTGGGTGGCATCATGGACTCGATGGACGCGAGTCTGAGTGAACTCCGGGTGTTGGTGATGGACAGGGAGGCCTGGCGTGCTGCGATTCATGCGGTCGCAAAGAGTCAGACACGACTGAGCGACTGAACTGAACTGAACTGAACACACACATGAGAGGGAAAAGACATGAAGAAACTTGATCAAGTTCCAGGAACAAGAAACTTGTTCCTTGCAATTAGCTGTAAGGTTTCTAATTAGAGATGACCATAGAATTACTGCCAACACAGGTGCATTTTTTTCAATATTATCGCAATTATAAAGACACATGTAAAACATATGTGTGTGTGTATATATATATATATATATATGTGTGTGTGTATTTAAGATATGTACATCCATCTATCCATATAGCAAGACATAAGCACTTATTAAAAATCAGTAATTTTAGAATAGTGATAAATTGTATTCTTTTGCGGGGTTTCCCAGGTGACTCAGCGGTAAAGAATTAGCCTGCAAAACAGGAAATACCCATTTTCATCCCTGGGTGGGGAAGATTCCCTGGAGGAGGCCTTCGGAAAGCCAAACCAGTATTCTTGCCTAGAGAATTCCATGGACAGAGGAGCCTGGCAGACTATAGTCCATTGGGTTGCAGAGAGTTGGACACGACTGAAGGGACTTAGCATGCACACACATGTTCTTTTGCAGATATGTGACATCTTAGTTTTATGATCCAAAAACAATAATAAATAAGTCAACTTGCAATCTCTAGTTAAAACTCCAGCCTGAAATCTGAAACTCCCTACATCCCAATAGCATGGCTTTAAACTTGAACATACAATCCATCATATTTAGTTACAGCATTGTTTCAGAACTATTAAACCTGGTCTAGATATGATTATATATTGGCAAATGAAAATCAGTCTAAAGTAGAAAATGACTTTGACGATTAAGGAGAAAAAATTAAATTTAATCTATCACTTTAGTTTTATCATTAGCCCTTGTACCATAAACATTCACTATTTTTTTTTTTTAGCCTAACTAATAATTATCAGGTAAGCTCAATCCAGTAAAAGCAAGCTTATTAACACAGTGTATACAGAACACGATTAGTACAAAAGGAATTATTAAGATGGAAAATAAAAGAAATATGGGATTTCCCCCGTGATCCAGTACTTAAGACACTGTGCGTCCAGTACAGGGAGCATGGGTTTGATCCCTGGTGGGAGCTAAGATCTCATAAGTCTCTTTGCATGGCCAAAAAAATAAAAATAAATAAATGAAAGAGATGAAGAGATAAAATATAATTCACTTTCCCTAGAAAATTGTTGAGTGAGACAGACATTTATCAGTATTTCCTGTAAGAGATAGTAATAGTAGTAAAAATATAGCTTTAGCAATAATTCAAGCTTTGTGCTCTGCAAGGATACAGAAAAAAAGCTGAATTAAGGTGACAATACCAGAACTTGTACTCTGTTGTCTATAAACACCTCTATTTTTATAAAAGGGCTTCCCTGATAGTTCAGCTGGTAAAGAATCTGCCTGCAGTGTGGGAGACCTGGGTTCAATACCTGGGTCAGGAAGATCCCCCGGAGGAGGGCATGGCAACCCACTCCAGTATTCTAGCCTGGATAATTCCCATGAACAGAGGAGCCTGGCTGGCTACAGTCCATGGGGTCACAAAGAGTCGGACATGAAAATTTTTATAACCTATTAACTATGTTTCTCTTTATTATACAACTATCATTTCCTATCTTCTTTAGCATACAGAGTTCTATAGGAAAGGTATAGATGAAATATTTTTTAAATACTACTATTAATGATCCCCTAACATGGTGAGAACTATGATTATTTGCCTTTTGAGAGATGTTATTTTTTGCTTGGGAAATAGAAAGTGAAAGAGCAGGACTTGGGAACTTCCTTTCTCTTCAGTAATTCTTGAGTAAGCTCTTGAGTTAGACTGAGGGCAGACAATTATTTGCTTCTCTCGCAACATCTGGAGGTCAGGAGTTTTATTCTGCTCCAAGAAATAAACTAAGTTATCAACTTATACTTTCTACAGCATTTTCTCCCAGTTCTCCGAAAAATGTGAGTGAAAGTTGTTCTTGATCTTACACTTTTATATCAATGATTGTACTAATTGCTTCTATTTTCCCACATATTATGTATATCCTTTGTAGAGCTCTACTACTGTTTTACTTTGTCACATTACCACATGCCTCAGAAATACTCTTTTATCTAACAGGTTCCTCATCATATACAAAGTTATATGCATATAAGATTAAAAAATTTAAAAGACCTAGAAAGATGTTTAATGGAAGGTATAAGTCTATGTTGATCCTCGTCCATCTTTGTTACAGCTTAATAAAAACAAAAACATCTATTTTTCTTTTGAGTCATTTTAAATTTTTCTTTATTTATAATTTAGAGTTTAAATAATAGGTGTATATTATTTTGTTGGAAGGAAAGCTATGATCAACCTAGATAGTATATTCAAAAGCAGAGACATTACTTTGCCGACTAAGGTCTGTCTAGTCAAGGCTATGGTTTTTTCTATGGTCATGTATGGATGTGAGGGTTGGACTGTGAAGAAGGCTGAGCGCCGAACAATTGATGCTTTTGAACTGTGGTGTTGGAGAAGACTCTTGAGAGTCCCTTGGACTGCAAGGAGATCCAACCAGTCCATTTTGAAGGAGATCAACCCTGGGATTTCTTTGGAAGGAATGATGCTAAAGCTGAAACTCCAGTACTTTGGCCACCTCATGCGAAGAGTTGACTCATTGGAAAAACCCTAATGCTGAGAGGGGTTGGGGGCAGGAGGGGAAGGGGACGACAGAGGATGAGATGGCTGGATGGCATCACCGACTCAATGGACGTGAGTGAACTCTGAGAGTTGGTGATGGACATGGAGGCCTGGTGTGCTGCAATTCATGGGGTCACAAAGAGTCAGACACGACTGAGTGACTGAGCTGAACTGAACTGAACTGATGTTATGTCAAGTTTTGACTTTCTCTTGTGATAGTTGAAGACTCAAATCAAATTCCCTTTCATTCTTTTAAGTCCCAGTTTTAGACATACTAAACCATTTAAACATGAAAAGTAGGAAATCAAGAAATACCTGGAGTACCAGCAAATTTTGCCTTGGAGTACAGAATGAAGCAGAGCAAAGGCTAATAGAGTTTTGCCAAGAAAACACACTGGTCATAGCAAACACCCTCTTTCAACAACACAAGAGAAGACCCGACACATGTACATCACCAGATGGTCGATACCGAAATCAGATTGATTATATTCTTTGCAGCCAAAGATGAAGAAGCTCTATACAGTCAGCAAAAATAAGACCAGGAGCTGACTGTGGCTCAGATCATGAACTCCTTATTGCCAAATTCAGACTTAAATTGAAGACAGTAGGGAAAACCACTAGACCATTCAGGTATGACCTAAATCAAATCGCTTAAGGTTATACAGTGGAATGACTAAGAGATTCAAGGGATTAGATCTCATAGATTGCCTAAAGGACAATGGACAGAGGTTCATGAAAATATACAGGAGGCAGGGATCAAGACCATCCCCAAGAAAAAGAAATGCAAGAAGCCAAATGGTTGTCTGAGGAAGCCTTACAAATAGCTGTGCAAAGAAGAGAAGTGAAAGGCAAATGAGAAAAATAAAGTTAGACCCATTTGAATGCAGAGTTCCAGAGAATAGCAAGGAGAGATAAAAACCTTCCTCAGTGATCAATGCAAAGAAATAGAAGAAAGCAATAGGATGGGAAAGACTAGAGATCTCTTTAAGAAAATTAGAGATACCAAGGGAACATTTCAGGCAAAGATGGGCTTAATAAAGGACAGAAATGGTATGGCTGTAACAGAAGCAGAAGATATTAAGAAGAGAGGGCAAGAATACACAGAACTATACAAAAAGGATCTTCATGACTCAGATAACCACGATGGTGTGATCACTCACCTAGAGCCAGACATCCTGGAATGTGAAGTCAAGTGGACCTTAGGAAGCATCACTATGAACAAAGCTAGTGAAGGTGATGGAATCCCAGTTGAGCTATTTCAAATCCTAAGAGATTATAGTAATGCTCAAAATTTTCCAAGTCAGGCTTCAGCAATACATGAACCGTGAACTACCAGATGTTCAAGCTGGATTTAGAAAAGGCAGAGGAATCAGAGATCAAATGACCAACATCTGTTGGATCATCAAAAAAACAAGTGGGTTCCAAAAAACATCTACTTCTGCTTTATTTACTATTCCAAAGCCTTTGACTGTGTGGATTATAACAGGCTGTGGGAAATTCTGAAAGAGATGTGAATACCAGACCACCTGACCTGCCTCTTGAGAAATCTGTATGCAGGTCAGGAAGCAACAGTTAGAACTGGACATGGAACAACAGGCTGGTTCCAAATAGGGAAAGGAGTGTGTCAAGGCTGTATATTGTCACCCTGCTTATTTAACTTATATGCAGAGTACATCATGTGAAACACTGGGCTGGAAGAAGCACAATCTGGAATCAAGATTACTGGCAGAAATAACCTCAGATTTTCAGATGACAGCATCCTTATGGCAGAAAGTGAAGAACTAAAGAGCCTCTTGATGAAAGTGAAGGAGGAGAGTGAAAAAGTTAGCTTAAAACTCAACATTCATAAAGCTAAGATCATGGCACCCGGTCCCGTTAGTTCATGGCAAATAGATGGGGAAACTGGAAACAGTGACAGACTTTATTTTTCGGGGGGCTTCAAAATCACTGCAAGTGGTGACACAGTCATGAAATTAAGATGCTTGCTCTTTGGAAGAAAAGTTATGACCAACCTGGACAGCATATTGAAAAGCAGAGACATTAATTTGCCAACAAGTGTCCATCTAGTCAAAGCTATGGTTTCTAGTAGTCAAGTATGGATGTGAGAGTTGTACTATAAGGAAAGCTGAGTGCCGAAGAATTGATGCCTTTGATATATGGTGTTGGGGAAGACTCTTGAGAGTCCCTTGGACTGCAAGGAGATAAAACAAATCCATCCTAAAGGCAATCAGTCCTGTGTATTAATTGGAAGAACTGATGCTGAAGCTGAAACTCCAATACTTTGTTCACCTAATGTGAAGAACTGACTCATTGGAAAAGACCCTGATGATGGGAAAGATTGATGTTGGGAGGATAAGTGGGTCACAGAGGATGAGATGGTTGGATGGCATCACCAACTTGATGGACATGAGTTTGAGCAAGTTCTGGGAGTTGGTGATGGACAGTGAGGCCTGGCATACTGCAGTCCTTAGGGTTGCAAAGAGTCAGATATGACTGAGTGATGGAACTGACTGAAACCATTTAAAATGCTTCTCTTTGTTACACCTATAATCATAAACAGAAATTCCCAACCAGTGTGCTGATTTGTAGTTTTGCATAGATTTTAATCCCATCAAATCTTGGGCTGCCAGACCTGAAGTAGCCAGGTACCAGAGAGAGATTTCTCTAACAGTGGATAGCTTCGTTCACGTGTAAATGACATAGGTATATTTTGGGTGCTGTGATGTAAGAGATTTCAAAACACTGCTCTTAATATTATTCTTCATCATGTAATTTGCCTCCTGACTTCCCATTTCATCTTCTCATCTCCTGTCACCCATAGTTTTTTATAAATATTGATAAGGTTTATGATAGCTACTTCTGTTCTATAAGCATAATTAAATATGCACTTTCAGTAGATCAATTCTATAAGTCTAAAATCATTAAATAGTGTTTTGATTATTCTCGGTAGCATACACATATTTTTGTAGAGCTAAGGAGTATTCTGTGACTTTTTGATTTGTCAGGTTTATCCCACTTTCTCTCACTCTGTGCTTTTATTTTTGTGTTGCTTTCCTTTTCATATTGGTTTGACTCAATTTGTTACATATTTAATTTCCTCCAACACATCATGTATATTTGTAATCTCTGGCCCCTACTTTGCCTCTGGATATCTGATCACTAATGATCCTCTGAAACACTGAAAATTTTCACTACAAGAAAGGAGGAAAAAGAGAGAAACAGGAAGATAAAATAAGTTGAACAATAGTAAACAGTAGTAAGATAGCCTAATGAAACCTAAATTTATGAATATATTATATAGAAATTGATAAATTCCCCATTAAAAGATGATTTCAAAATAACAAATAACATAATTAAATCATATTTTTTTTTAAATTGTGGTATAATTGCTTTAAAATATCCTGTTAGTTTTTGCTGTGCAAAGAAGTGACAGCTATACATACACATACATCCCTCCCTTATGGACCTTGCTCCCGTATTCTCCCATCTCACCAGTCTCAGTTCAGTTCAGTCACTCAGTCATATCCGACTCTTTGCAACCCCATGAATCACAGCACGCCAGGCCTCCCTGTCCATCACCATCTCCCGGAGTTCACTTAGACTCACGTCCATCGAGTTGGTGATGCCATTCAGCCATATCATCCTCTGTTGTCCCCTTCTCTTCCTGCCGCCAATCCCTCCCAGCATCAGAGTCTTTTCCAATGAGTCAACTCTTCTCATGAGGTGGCCAAAGTACTGGAGCTTCAGCTTTAGCATCATTCCTTCCAAAGAAATCCCAGGGTTGATCTCCTTCAGAATGGACTGGTTGGATCTCCTTGCAGTCCAAGGGACTCTCAAGAATCTTCTCCAACACCACAGTTCAAAAGCATCAATTGTTCGGTGCTCAGCCTTCTTCACAGTTCAACTCTCACATCCATACATGACCACAGGAAAAACCATAGCCTTGACTAGACGGACCTTAGTCAGCAAAGTAATGTCTCTGCTTTTCAATATACTATCTAGGTTGGTCATAACTTTTCTTCCAAGGAGTAAGCATCTTTTAAATTCATGGCTGCAGTCACCATCTGCAGTGATTTGGGAGCCCAAAAAAATAAAGTCTGACACTGTTTCTACTGTTTCCCCATCTATTTCCCATGAAGCGTTGGGACTGGATGCCATGACCTTCATTTTCTGAATGTTGAGCTTTAAGCCAACCTTTTCACTCTCCTCTTTCACTTTCATCAAGAGGCTTTTTAGTTCCTCTTCACTTTCTGCCATAAGGGTGCTGTCATCTGCATATCTGAGATTATTGATATTTCTCCTGGCAATCTTGATTCCAGCTTGTGTTTCTTCCAGGCCAGTGTTTCTCATGATGTACTCTGCATAGAAATTAAATAAGTGGGGTGACAATACGCAGCCTTGACGTACTCCTTTTCCTATTTGGAGCCAGTCTGTTGTTACATGTCCAGTTCTAACTGTTGCTTCCTGACCTGCATACCGATTTCTCAAGAGGCAGGTTAGGTGGTCTGGTATTCCCATCTCTTTCAGAATTTTCCAGTTTCTTGTGATTCACACAGTCAAAGGCTTTGGCATAGTCAATAAAGCAGAAATCAATGTTTTTCTGGAGCTCTCTTGCTTTTTCCATGATAGGTCACCATAAAGCATTGAACTGAGCTCCCTGTGCCATACAGCAGGTTCCCACTAGCTACCTGTCTTACTGTTCATGGGGTTCTCAAGGCAAGAATACTTTGCCATTCCCTTCTCCAGTGGACCATGTTTTGTCAGAAATTTCCGCTATTACCTGTCCATCTTGGTTGGCCCTATACAGCGTGGCTCATAGTTTCATTGAGTTAGACAAGGCTATGGTCCATGTGATCAGTTAGGTTAGTTTTCTGTGACTGTGGTTTTCAGTCTGTCTGCCCTCTGATGAATGAGGATAAGAGGCTTATAGAAGCTTCCTGATGGGAGAGACTGACTGTGGGGGAATCTAGGTCTTGTTCTGATGGGCAGGGCCATGCTCGGTTGAGTTCAGTCACTCAGTCCTGTCCGACTCTTTGTGACCCCACAAACTGCAGCACACCAGGCCTCCCTGTCTATCACCAACTCCCCGAGTTCACCCAAACTCATGTCCATTGAGTCAGTCATGCCATCCAGCAATCTCATCCCCTGTCGTCCCCTTTTCCTCCTGCCCACAATCCCTCCCAGCATCAGAATCTTTTCCAATGAGTCAACTCTTCGCATCAGGTGGCCAAAGTAATGGAGTTTCAGCTTCAGAATCAGTCCTTCCAATGACCACCCAGGACTGATCTTTAGAATGGACTGGTTGGATCTCCTTGCAGTCCAAGGGACTCTCAAGAATCTTCTCCAACACCACAGTTCAAAAGCATCAATTCTTCAGCACTCAGCTTTCTTTATAGTCCAACTCTCACATCCATACATGACTACTGGAAAAACCATAGCCTTGACTAGATGGACCTTTGTTGGCAAAGTAATGTCTCTGTTTTTCAATATGCTATCTAGGTTGGCCATAACTTTCCTTCCAAGGAATAAGCGTCTTTTAATTTCATGGCAGCAATCACCATCTGCAGTGATTTTGGAGCTCAAGAAATTAAAGTCTGATACTGTTTCCACTGTTTCCCCATCTATTTCCCATGAAGTGATGGGACCAGATGCCATGATCTTCGTTTTCTGAATGTTGAGCTTTAAGCCAACTTTTTCATTCTCCTCTTTCACTTTAATCAAGAGGTTTTTTAGTTCCTCTTCACTTTCTTCCATAAGGGTAATGTCATCTGCATATCTGAGGTTGTTGATATTTCTCCCGGCAATCTTGATTCCAGCTTGTGGTTCTTTCAGCCCAGCATTTCTCATGGTGTACTCTGCTGCTGCTGCTAAGTCACTTCAGTCATGTCCGACTCTGTGTGACCCCAGAGACGGCAGCCAGCAGGCTCCACTCTCCGAGATTTTCCAGGAAAGAACAATGGTGTGGGTTGCCATTTCCTTCTCCAAACATGAAAGTGAAAGTGAAAGTGAAGTCACTCAGTGGTGTCTGACTCTTCGCAACCCCATGGACTGCAGCCTACCAGGCTCCTCCATCCATGGGATTTTCCAGGCAAGAGTACTGGAGTGGGTTGCAGTGCCTTCTCTGATGTACTCTTCATATAAGTTAAATAAGCATGGTGACAATATACAGCTTTGACATACTCCTTTGCCTGTTTGGAACCAGTCTGTTGTTCCACGTCCAGTTCTAACTGTTGCTTCCTGACCTGCATACAGGTTTCTGAAGAAGGTCAGGTGGTCTGGTATTCCCATCTCTTTCAGAATTTTCCACAGTTTATTGTGATCCACACAGTCAAAGGCTTTGGCATAGTCAATAAAGCAGAAATAGATGTTTCTCTGGAACTCTCTTGATTTCTCCATGATCCAGCAGATGTTGGCAGTTTGATCTCTAGTTCCTCTGCCTTTTCTAAAAACAGCTTGAAATCAGGAAGTTCATAGTTCACATATTGCTGAAGCCTGGCTTGGAGAATTGTGAGCATTACTTTACTAGTGTGTGAGATGAGTACAATTGTGTGGTACTTTGAGCATTCTTTGGCATTGCCTTTCTTTGGGATTGGAATGAAAAGTGACCTTTTCCAGTCCTGTGGCCACTGCTGAGTTTTCCGAATTTGCTGGCATGTTGAGTACAGCACTTTCACAGCATCATCTCTTAGGATTTGAAATAGCTCAACTGGGATTCCATCACCTCCACTAGCTTTGTTTGTAGTGATGCTTTCTAAGGCCCACTTGACTTCACATCCCAGGGTTACTGGGCCATGCTCAGTAAATCTTTAATCTAATTTTCTGTTGATGGGTGTGGCTGTGTTCCCTCTCTGTTCTTTGGCCTGAGGTACCAGAGATGTGGGACACACACAGGCAAGCCTGGTTCAGTCTCTTGTGGGGACACTCCTCCTTTCTCCTGGCTCCTGGTGTGCAAAAAGTTTAGTTTGTGCCCATGAAAAGTCTGTTTTCCCCATCCCGTGGAAGTTCTAGAATCAAACCTCACTGACCTCCCCAAAGTCAAATTCCCTAGGGGTTCTCATTCCCTTTGCCAGATCCCCAGGTTGGGAAATCTGTTGTGGCTCCTAGAACTTTCTTAACAGTGCAAAAATTTCTTTGGTAAACTTGTTCTGCAGTTTGTGGGTTGTCTGCCTGGCAGCTGTATGCTGGGACTAATGATGACCTTCTCCAAGAGGGCTTGTGCCATACACTCATGACCCAGGCCTGCTGCAGCCAGAGGCCCTCTCCCCACGGCAGGCCACTGCTGACTCGTGCCTCTGCAAGAGACACTCAAACATTCAAAAGGATGTCTGACAGTCTCTGCGGGGTCTCTGGGTCCTGGTGCACACAATGGATTGTTTGAGCCATCTGAGAATCCCTGGCTGGTATGGGGTTTGATTCTAAACGTAATTTCATTCCTCCTACCTTCTTGTTGGAGCTTATCCTTTGCTCTTGGACATCGGGTATATTTTTTTTGGCAAAATCCAACATTCTCCTGTCAATGGTGGTTCAGCAATGAATTGCAATATTGGAGTTCTAGCAGGGGAAGATGAGTGCACATCTT